>NC_044203.1:35226492-35273992 GCF_900880675.1 Sparus aurata | reverse complement strand
TCCTCTGACACACAACTGTACTCACACTGACTGTCTGTACTCACACTGACTGTCTGTACTCACACTGACTGTCTGTACTCACACTGACTGTTCTGTGACTACTTCTAGTAAGATCTGTGGAACTAAAGAACCTTTAATGTTGACAAAACACTGATAACATGTGATACCGAGTGTTTGAACTCTCTGATTTTGACCTAAACGTGAATATTTTCTGTTTTTTCCTCTGTGACAGAAAATCGAATATCTTTGGGTTGTGGACAAAACAAGACTTTTGAAGACGTCTTCTTGGAAACACTGACTGACATTTCCTTTGACATGTCCTGACAGTTCACAGACCAGACAACTGATCGATTAATTAATTGGGGCAATAATCAACATCCACAGCCCTCTTCAGGACCACAAAGTGCCAGTTCACACACACACACACACACACACACACACACACGGAACTGCTTTAGTTGTCATGGTGACAGCCATCTGTTTAATACTGATAAAGCAGCATGACCACCAGAGTTCAGATAATTCATCCTCAAAATAATGTTCATTGCTTTGCTGAGATCAAGTCGAATGTTCTGGGTATTTAAAAAAAACAAAACGAGCCTCACTTCTCTGTTTGGACTCTCTGCTTCAGTAATTCAAGAGAGAAAGGTTCAGCTGGGAACCCTCGACGTGAACCCAGAGTGTGTTCAGACATCCTTCTGATCATATCGTAGAAACTACTGTGTGTTGTAGATATAGTAGTGATGATACTACTATCAGCTTCACTGACGCTCGGCTGTTTTCATTTGTGTTATCGAACAAACTGGCCATCATCTACAAAACAATCGGTTTCTAAGACCTTCATAAAACGAGTGTTTGTCATTCTGCTCCTGATATCAAATGTGCAGAGGAATCCCTAAATATTAGTTCTTTTGTCACAGATATACACATATAGATATGCAGGACTGCTGATACGTGGAAAGCAGAAACACATTAAATCCATCTAGTTTTCCTTGCAGTCCAAGTGCAGCTCTGTTCTGCCCTCCACAGGTCAACAAGGTGAAATACACTTGAAGTTTTTCCTTCAATAAACACAGCGAGAAAGCTTTATCTCAACCGCACCTCTTGGCTCGACATCGAAGGTAAAGGTTTGTTGACAACACTGATAACACGAACAAACAGCAAGTTTCAGCGTCCGGCGACACGGACAGGATGTTTGAACTTCACGCCAATGTAAGAAAATACACCACCATCTGTTATGTAACATAATTACAGCTCTTTTTAACTGTTTTATAAAATTCGAAAGTAAAATAATATCTATTGGCCTCCAGTTTTGTTTTTCCTGCAGCATCTGATAACGCCGTTGCCCACGTCGCCTGGACGACAGCCAATGTTTTGAGTGCCTGAGGTTCCAACTGTCATCTGGGAAGTGCATCAATGACAAGGTGAGACGGATCAGGTATCTGTCTGATTGAGCTCAGCAGGTGTTTGGCTGAGCGTGGAGGGTTTATTCTCAAGTGAACTTCATCAGGAAGCATCACTCAGGCCTTTGGACATGAAGAGGAGTCTCTGGGTTTTGGACTGTTGGGTTAAAGAGGCAATTTGAAAACATCACTTTGGTCTCTGGGAAACTGGAAGATAATTTCATATTTTTAATTTCAAAAATGTGCTGGGAAATTAAACTATTTCAACTGAGCAAACGTCTGTTAGCTTGTGTCAGTGTGGTGCTGCTGCGACTGATCTGACCTTGGCACAGAAAGGCTAGTTTATGACTAACATACATGTCTGACGTGACGCACATCTCACATGTTTATCCACTGTCTGTCTAATCATAGTACCTGAACGTACTCGGTCTGGAGACTGATCTTCCACTAACAGTAATAACACAACACAAACAATCTGTTCTCTCACTGATTACAGCTTTGGATAGAAAACAAGTTCATCCTTCAGCTCCTTTAGGGACGAAACTCTCATCCAACACAAGCAAAACACCGCCTGCTTGCATCATAGGCTGCTCCTGATGTATGCTCAAGGGGGGAAAATGTCAGTTACTTCAAGCAAAAGTGTCAAAGTGTCAAATGCATATAACATAAAGATGAGTTTGGACTTATGTGTGCAAACAAACAAACACAAACAACCAGCAGGAACCACTACAGAGTCAAGCTGTCCGTCTGCGGTTCACAAAACCACCGTGGTTTTTGGCTCCGAAGCAAAGAATGTGTTTTGTTTTTAAACGGTGATTAAAGTATTTCTGAGATGACTCAGACGAGGTTTAAGTGAGAGTGACAAAGCTCACGCAGCAGAGGAATGTCCACGTACAAGTTCCACACGGGGCTGAAAATCAAAGCATAACGGAGAAGCTGCTGTGATGTTCCAGACTCCTGGGGTTTGAAGCGGATGTTTGTGCTTCTGTAGAGTCGGACATCATCAAAAGCAGATGGCCTCAAGTTTCCATGCTGAGGGTCGTGACAGGAAACGAGCTCCCTGTTTCTATCCTGAAGCCGCTGCGGCTTCTACATCCCAACAACTCATCGTGTAGTTTCATCCTTTCTCCAAAGGACTGGATGTGCAGAAGAGCGGAACAAAACAGAGAGAGAGACCGGCTGACAGGTTAACACAAATTACTGGCAGCATTTACTCCAAAAAACTACATGAAATCAGCCTCTCTTTTTCATCTTTTTGGCTCCGTTTGTGAAACCAAATCACATCAGCAAAGACAGAACAAGAAACAGACTTCTTCTTTTGCTAACTCGGTTGCTGATATATGGAAGTCAGCTGATGGTCTGATCGAGTTGAGCACATCAACAGTTGCGTGTCTCATCTCTTCTCATCAGGTTTCACAACTTTTATTTCAAAAACTGGCAGTTTGAAAGTTACAGTTGCTAAATCAACAATGATGAAAACATGCCGGCAAGCCCAGGTAGATAAAATCCAACTTCCGAAACTCTTCATTATCAGTCTATGTTCGTTAATGCATAAACCAGACATGCAGCTGTGACCCAGCTTCACCTTTCAGACTGTCGCAACACATCAGAGATAAAAACACACTAAAAGTGACATAATGAGAGGAGGTTACCTTACAGGGGAAATACAAGCAATAAATCAATTAATGTTTCTCTGCAGCCAGAAGTCTGAGGGGATTCCTCTCAGGTAAATGAGGTGTTGTGTGGGCGGACAGTGTGTACAGATATGCAGCTGTATAGGTGGAACCAAATGACTCAGACATGAATCATATAGAGATACAGTATACAGCAACGCCTAGTAACGTCTGGTTTGAAAGTGTTACATCAACACAGCACGTATTAAGAATTATTTTATGAGGAATGAAATATGGACATGCACTGATTGGTCGATTAATTGATTAATTAAGAGCCAGCTACTTTGAGTACAGGGAACATTTTCTGGTTTCTTTCCTGAGAAAGACAAATCGACATTTCGGAAAAAGAATCAGATAAGAATTCAGGTTTTTCCACCTACATCTGCTGTTAGGGTTACAAATGTTGACATGTACATTCTCCAAATGCCAACAGATGTTCTTAAAATAGAAACAGAAACCTATAAAGTTATTGTTGTACACAAATGACAGAGAGTCATACAATCAACGACACGGACAGTTCTGGACTTGAAATTGGGCTGAAAATGGCCTTAAAACAACATTGTGATTATTTTTTTTTTGTTGTTTAAATCGTGATACACAATCTTTTTTTAGAATTCCTCAAAAGAACAGCAAGAATAACAAATCAGTTTGCTGTAAAACCAAAGAGAGACACAACTCCTGACATATCGCAATATAACGATAACTAAGGCGATATACGGTCTCATATCATGATTACAATACAATATCTATATATCGCCCAGTCTTAACTTCACACACAACCTGTTGTTGTTATTTCAGCAGTTTTGTGTGGAATGTCGCACAGAGACCTGGTTCCTGTCGGACAGGTTAGAAAGCTGGACAAAATGTGCTTCTGTAGCTTGCATAACCTGCATGCTGGCTGCCCAACAACAGACCTGCAGCAGCAGCAGCAGCAGGAGCAGGACAAAGCTGTCTCCATGACAGTGAACGCATCACGCACACAGAGGGTCAGCTGTCAAAGCTTCCAGCTCTCAAACAGAAAGGCTGCGGCTCTTTCTGTCGGACAGGATCGAGCTGATGACCTCTAAAAACAGCTGCTGTTTTAGGGGAACACTCGCGGCTGCGCAGAGCATCGTGCCGCTCTACTACTGTCAAAACCCGAAGGACACCGTGTCACATATCCGGTAGTGATTTTCAGAATAAGGGCGCAGTTGTTAAAACTCTATAGTAATTGCAATGTATTTAATGGCTTACTGGTTCTCTCTGGTTGTTATTGATTAATGAACACATATTAACTAAAAGTGCAGATGTTCAAATTAGAGCTAAGATGATTCTAATCAATTTGTTGTGTATTAAACTATTTTGATGGTCATTTAAAAAAAAATTGCTCCAATAATTCTTTGATTCCAATGTGCACATTTAATGGTGTAACTGTCATAGTTTTCCATTATCACATAGAAACTTTTTTTCAAAGCGAAAGCCAGCATGCAAACCCGGGTGTCGACCGGTATGGAGTTTTCCAGGCTGCTACTAATACTGACTATTAGAAGAAAAAAAAAAAGATAGACTGATGACTGATATTTGGGGCTGATATCCATCTGCAGCAAATAACCAGACTAACAATCAAAAAATGTTGAATATCAGCCCAATAATCGTCCAGGGCTGATAATCAGTCTCCCCCTAATGCAAACTAAGGCTGGGTATCACCAGGTACTTCGAAATACAAAAACTATCACGATATTTAGTCCACGATAATGATAATATCACGATACAGCGATTCCGCGATAACCGATATAGTGTAAGAAATTAAATCCATGATACATCACAATATCTGTGTCCCTGAAGGAATTCATAACTTACTGACTGCACTGAATCCATTTCACAGGAATTACAAAACATTGCCGATCAATTTCACATGAATGACAGCCAAGTAAAACAAAGTGTATACTGCACAGTGGCTCTTCTTAACACACACTCACACACATACACTGACCGCAACTTAAATATTCTAAAATATTGATATTTGGCATCAGTGGATCGATAACGTACCTCAAGACGCAATATCGCAATATATCGTAGTATCGATATTTTGGTACACCCCTAATCTAATGCAAACCCTTCAAATTTTTCAGACTGAATGTAGCCAGAGTTCACCGTATGACCCAGAATCGATGGCAACTCATTCCTAATAACACTGTAGTTAGTTGCTCTAAAAAAAACAATGTCAATAAAAGGTGTTATCTTAAGTCAACGGCTCCGCGCTCTTATTTTGAAGGTACACCTCCCCCGCTTCCTCTGTCTTATCTGCCTCTGGCTATCTTGACGCAGTATGTCCGCCTCCACTCACCATCTCTATGATCCTGGTTTTCTTCCCCGCTCGCTTCTTCTTGGCGACGATGTACTGGGCCAGAACTACGCCGCCGAACAGGGCGCAGACGCTGGCGCTGGCCGCTGCTCCAACCTTCACCACGGCCGTCCTGTCCATGGCGGTCCGCTGCTCCTCCAAACCAACCGCCGTCCGCAGAGTCCCGTGCGGTCCTGCCTTCTGTTCGCGAGCGCCTTCCTACTGGTGCATGCACGCAGCCGAAGATCCTCTATGCTGCGCGAGAACACTCACTCTGTGGAAATTTCGTTTTGGCGGCAGGATTAACAGCGAGGCAGAAAATAACCCCACATTATTGTAAACACATTATACTTTTACTGTAAAGTGAACCGAAACATGACATGAGCTGCTGTCAGGAAACAAAAGCTCCATAGACCAAAAACCAGATTTGTACGTCACTTAGCAACAACACGTGAGCTAGCAAACCGTGATGTTACACTCAGACAAGCTAACATTTAAATCTGGATCTTTCTGAACGTATGTATAAAATAAACTCACCTTGTTATGACGACATGAGTTATTTCTGTCTGTTAGAAGTTTAAAAAAAGAAAAGAAAATGAGCTCTCTTCTTCCACCTCTTCAGAATTCCCCCTGCCCCGTTTATTTCCCGTATCACCTTCAATTTCAAAATAAAATGCTTCCGTTTGTACAAGAAATACCAAAACAAAAGTCGAAGAAAGTCCACAGTAATGTCAGAAATACTATTTATTCAGTGTTACTTAGTATATTTACTGTAGTGCACTGACTTTGTTTTTAATGTATACCTTGCACACATTTCTATACATTTCGAAAGATCTTTTCTTGCATATAAAACATAAATGTAAAGGACGACGTGAGAAGAAAAAAAAAATAAACAAACAAAAAAAAACATTGTTTCCATAAGTAGTCCAATATTCTTATACTGTTGAACTAAGTGCTTCCTAGACTACTTGGATGAATAATATGAAGTACTTTTACTGTGTACTTTTCGAGTAATCCTGTGTCGAAATCCTTAAATAATGATTATGAAAACTTTGTAATTTAGTTTATTTCTGACCAATAAATAATGTATTAATGCTGATGTTTATTAAACAATTAGTTAGATACTATATTACCATTTTCCGTGACATTTGTTGTCTGTCTGTGAGAGAGAGAGGGACAAAATGTCAAACAGCCATGGAAATTAGACTGACCCTCAGTCGTACTCTTTAACTACAAAATACTTATTAAAAACAAACATGGGGAACATTAATATTTGAGAGGCGTTTCTGCCTTGATGGATAAAAGAATGTTTGTGAGTTTGCTTAGTTAAAGAAAAAACCTCCTACTCGTATTAAACACTCAAAAACTCTTTTTGCCAAAATGATACATTGTGAGCGACAAGAGATTCTGAATGAACTGATGTGGATTGGGAACGATGAAGGAACAACAGCGAGTTAAGAAAACTGGCACTGTTTGTTCTCCTGCAGACATTAAGTTTGGGGTTTAACCCGATAGATTCTGACGGTCGGTGGTGCTCTTGTGTTTAAGTGTGTGAGTCTGTTTGAGCAGCATTTCCTACTGATCTGATAGAAAACATTTGACAACACCAGGTTTGTAAAATCAGTTTGACTCATTTATTGCTTCATCACAGACGGACAGAAACCAAAGCAGTCTGTGTTGTTGAGGATGTTCAGGAGTCTCACAGCCTGAGGACAGAAGCTACGTCAGCGGTTCCTTCTGGTTCTGTTAGTCTGTTCAGTATTCTTTGAGCTCTGAGCAGACACCTCACCTCTCCTCTGTCACTGATGCTCTGTGGATGGATGGATCACCCGCTGCAGAGCCTTCCTGTCCTGGGCCGAGCACCAACCAGACAACATGTCCGTCCACAAAACTTGATGACAGGAAATCAGGATTCAGTTCAGGAAACCGTCGTCCAGCTCGTCCTCAGCAGCCGGTTCCTCTGCCCACACTTTCAGCTCCTGGCTGCTCTGGTTCTGGAGAAACCAACAGTGACCATCAGCACTCTGCAGATATATCAGCCATGTTTGATCCCCCTCGTAAAGTCCAGGTGAAAGATACTCACACTTTCCCTTCAGCCTCCTGTAGCAGCTCGTCTCCATTGTTTGGATCGTCTTGTTCGTCTTGGTGATTCGTCCTTTCAACCGTCCGTCACCTGCAAGATGAGAAAGAAGAGCAGTGGTAGTTTCACGCCTCTTTGTGCAGGTTTTGTGTGTATTTGTGGACGTTTTTGTGTATTTGTGGAAGATTTTAGTGAATTTGTGGCGGTTTGTAGAGATTTTGTGTGTCATTGTGAAGGTTTTTTGTGTCATTGCAGAGGTTTTTGTGTATTTGTAGAAGATTTTAGTGAATTTGTGGAGGTTTTGTGTCATTGCGGAGGTTTTCATGTATTTGTGGAGTTTTTGTGTGCATTTATGGTTATCTTGTGTGTCATTGTGAAGGTTTTTAGTGTTTTTTGTGTATTTGTGGACGATTTTAGTGAATTTGTGGAGGTTTATAGAGTTTTGTGTGTCATTGTGAAGGTTTTTAGTGTTTTTTGTGTATTTGTGGACGATTTTAGTGAATTTGTGGAGGTTTATAGAGTTTTGTGTGTCATTGTGAAGATTTTGAGTCTCTTTGCGGAGGTTTTCTGTGTCATTTAGGAGGTTTTTGTGTATTTGTAGAAGATTTTAGTGAATTTGTGGAGGTTTTGTGTCATTGCGGAGGTTTTCATGTATTTGTGGAGTTTTTGTGTGCATTTATGGTTATCTTGTGTGTCATTGTGAAGGTTTTTAGTGTTTTTTGTGTATTTGTGGACGATTTTAGTGAATTTGTGGAGGTTTATAGAGTTTTGTGTGTCATTGTGAAGGTTTTTAGTGTTTTTTGTGTATTTGTGGACGATTTTAGTGAATTTGTGGAGGTTTATAGAGATTTTGTGTGTCATTGTGAAGATTTTGAGTCTCTTTGTGGAGGTTTTGTGTGTCATTGTGGGGGTTTTGTGTGTCATTGCGGAGGTTTTTGTGTATTTGTGGAAGATTTTAGTGAATTTGTGGAGGTTTTTGTGTGTCATTGCGGAGGTTTTCATGTATTTGTGGAGATTTTGTGTGTCATTGTGGAGGTTTTGTGTATATTTATGGAATTTTTTTGTGAATTTGTGAAGTTTTGTGGAGTTTTTGTGTGTGTATATGGTTATTTTGTGTGTCATTGTGAAGGTTTTTAGTTTTTTGGGAGGTTTTTGTGTGTTTGTGGAAAGATTTTAGTGAATTTGTGGAGGTTTATAGAGATTTTGTGTGTCATTGTTAAGATTTTGAGTCTCTTTGTGGAGGTTTTCTCTGTCATTGTGGAGATTTTGTGTGTCATTGTGGAGGTTTTGTGTATATTTCTGGAATTTTTTGTGAATTTGTGAAGTTTTACAGAGTTTTGTAGAGTGTGTATTTATGGTTATTTGTGTGTCATTGTGGAGGTTTTTAGTGTTTTTGGGAGGCTTTGAGTGTATCTGTAAAAAGTATTTCACATGTGTATACACTGAGAGCCACAACATTAGAACCAGTGACAGGTGAAATAAATAACATGGATGATTGTGTTCCAATGCCATGTTCGGCTGTGAAGCCATGAGTCCTAGCATTCATGTGGATGACTCTTTGACAAACACCAGTCACCCAAACACAGCTGCAGACCGAGTACACCCCCTCATGGCAGCAGCACTCCTTGATGGCAGTGCCCCCCCTGCAGGACAACGCGCCTGCAACGCTGCAAAAACTGCTCAGGAACAACCCGAGGAACGTGGGAAAGAGCTCAAGGTGTCAACCTGGCCTCCAGATGATCAAGATGATCAATGCTCACTTCACTTGTCAGTTGTTTTAATATTGTGACTGAACAGTGTAGATATCTCTCTATAAAAGCGACTAACCTCTGTCTGTCTGTGTGTGTGTCTGTGTGTGTGTGTGTTCCTCAAATATCTCTGCGGATCAGGATCAGACTGACCTGAGAGTTTCAACATGGCTGCTGCGTGGTTCAATGGTGTGCTATTTCGCATTTGTTTGGACTGCAATGACACCGTTAATAAATTATTTCATAAATGCTTTATAAATTCCACGAGCATTGTCCACCGGAGCCACCACAGTCACGTGCGCACCAGAGCCAATCACTGCATACCGTAGCCACGCGCGCACCAGAGCCAATCACTGCAGAGCCCACCGCGACCCCCCACCTTAAGAAACAAGCAGACTTATACCTGCAGCGGCGCGAGCTGGACCGGGATTTTGCCGGCGGTTCGGTCCCGTTCTGTTCTGTGCATCTAAAATGACTGTTGTGGATTAATGAGACTAAAAGAGTCCGGATCGAGTCTGTTCGGGTCTGAGAAGATCCGGAGACGCGTGGACAACAAAGTGGAATCAGATCTGTGGATGTTCGTGTGTAGCTAGCTGCTAGTCGCTAGCTGCTATCCGCTAGCTACACAGCCCACCTCCCGATCGAGGCGATGGACCGGACTCACCGGCACGTCCAAACCGGACTTAGGGTAAATAATGTCCGCCACGTTTTTTCGCGAACATTGCCGTCACGTTTGCTTTGTGTCTGGTGCAGGAAGAAACGGTAAAAATGTGCTTTTGTCGCGAAAGTGTCCAAGCAGCAAGTTTGGTTGTTGAGGAACAGGAAGTTGTGGGAGAGACGTAAGCAGATGATTGACAGGCAACGACGGTCAGTGTGTAGACAGCGATACTGAGAGTTGAGAGATTTGTGACATTTATCGTGTTTGGAGTGTATAGTTAGTGTGTTATGTAGTGTTTAGTGTGTAGTGGAGTCGTTTTTTTGTTTAATGAGTCAAAACAATTAGGAGACTGCTGAATGAGCATTGCCTGCATTTGAATGTAAATAGTTACATGTAACTTTGTACATTTTTAAAATGTATGCACATATAATGCAAATATAAATTGTTGTTTATATTATAAGTTAGGCCTGGGCGATAAACCGAAAATTTACCTATACCGAAATTTACGACAATAACCGACGTCATTTTGGCCATGTCGGTATATTCGGTGTCATAGGCATAACATCCACTAGGGACAGGGGACATGTTAGGTCCACTTGATTAATCTACCCCGGCATATACCAATGTGCTTATTTTACATTAATTTGATGGCAAACTCCACCCGCTGATGCGACACCAGCTATGCCAGGTTAGTAATCAAGTGAACCCACTCTCGCTGTGAGTCGCGGACAGTTTGTGTAATGATGCTGCGTTCAAAGGCTGCAACAGGCCACTGTCTTCGGCCGGGCCGGTCCATTGATCAAACATTTGTCTTTTGTTTTTTATTCACTCAAAATAATGACTGTATTTCCAGCTAGAAAATGCGCATCTCTCTCCTCCCTCCATTGTTGTTTGCATTTGTGTCTCTGCGTGGTCTGACCCGTGAGTGTCCTCATGCTGGAAAACGTGAGTGTCTCGCGTACGTGACGTCACTCCCCGAGACGCAAGAAGAAAGCAAAAATATATATTTTTTACTAAGGAAAATGACAAAACTAGTAACGCGTTACCGGCATCACCGATTGTGTAGCTTAAGTGCAACATGGAGCATGAAGATGTAAAGGAAAAAATAAAAACAGTAGAATTAATTTTGAGCAAGTTTGGAGGAAAGTCGGAGGTGTGACTGTGGACCCATTTTCAACAAGTCGTGGGCCGTGATAATAACATTTGTCGGCTTTGTTGAGTGCATTAAGTGCGGCACTTGTTGCATTATTCATTAAGATTTCTGTAGTTCAAACAACTCGCAATTTTAGTCGAGAACGTCAGTTATAACAGCCCACGTATTAAACAGTTGTCGGGTTTAAATCGGTCTCGGGCTCATAATTACATTCAGTGTGTCGGGCCGGACTCGGACACAACGTGCACGGGCTCGGGTCGGGCTTGATTCTAAGCTCTACTCGGGTCCAGCCGCGACTTTACTGAGGTTCACCCAGTGTGAGCAGCAGGACGACGGTCAGCTCACCTCCCAGAACATGGCACTGAATCGCTGGAAACTGATATAGGGACTGTCATCAAATTACTTAGCATAAATATATTAATACAAAATAATTGCAGTTCTTTCAATATCTTCCATGACATGTGACCCAGTGACTCCAGCAGCAGATTGTATTAGTAAACTGGACGAATGAGACACAACTATGTTTATTGTACTTTAGTGCTTCCTCTATTTTATATGAATATTAATATGCAGAAATCTAGATTTTTTTTCTCAATAGCTTCCATGTCATGTGACCCTCTGACCTCTGAAACAGATTCTGTGTCTATCAAAAATATATAATGAGAAAATAGTGGTAAAAAAAGTTCTCTAATGCTCAAGAGGTAACATATTATTAAGCAGCAATGTCAGCTTCTCTACTATTTTGTCTCATGTCTTAGATTCTGATTCTGAAGTCCTCAAAATGTTTATTTATTTACATCCAACCTCTTCCACCACCTGCAGTACAACCACGTGATTCAATTCGAAGAAATAAAAAAAGCGAGAAGCGAGAAGCTTAGAATTTGTTTATAAGGGACTGTATATTTTATACTTTTAAACTTCAGTTGTTCAGTTGTTGTCATTTCAAGTAATCTGTGCTTTTCAGCTGTTCAATTGTGTGCCTATCAGTTGTTCTTAACTACTAAATAAATAATATAAATCTTAACTACAATGTAGTTTTACAGTCCTTTAAAGTGGCATTTCTGTAAATACACAGGATTTTGTGTTTTTTTTTTAGGTGCGGGGGGGGGGGGGGGGGGGGGGGGGGTTACTTATCGTTCATTTATCGTTATCGAGGTGAGTTGCTCAATATATCGTGATATTGATTTGAGGCCATATTGCCCAGCCCTATTATAAGTAATACAAAATGGTTTGTAAACATATTTGTGGTTTTCACAGTAAAAAAATCGAACATTTTCTACTCGAATTTTATGTTTTTTTGTGATTTTAGGTCCATTGTGTTAATACAGTATCACAAAATAAAAAAATAACTCTACAGTCACATGTGAGGTTGTGCTAAAAAAAATAATGACACCAAGTAAATAGTTTTTAATAGTCAAAAACGGCCAATTATACCCTGGAATATCGGATTTCACAACAAACCTAAATATCCCTGACGTCCCATGTTCAAACACAGCCTCATTTGCCCATCCATGAAAAAGCTGCTTAACCTCCCACTTTTCTATAGGAATACATTTTTCTTACGGGCACTGAACTAGTACATTTTAAATAAAATATAATCATATATATATATATATATATATATATATTTATATTTCCTCTCAGTAAACAAAACCCATTTAACATGTTGAACTGAAACAATGCCAGTTGCCAACAACATAGCAGTTAGTAAAACCCATTTAAAATACTATTTTTACTTCCTTCTTTTACTTCCCATTGAAGTTACTTTTACATCGCTTGTTTGAAAATTTGTCTGCCTTTTTAATTAGTCAAACAGAGAAAGAGGGAGGGAGTCTAGTGTCCCAACAGAGACACTGTAGTGGCTTCTGCCACCCCAAACTGTCGGTATTCAACGACTTGTGAATGAGACTCTAATGTGCTCTAGAATCATTTACTGATCCTAGAGTAATAATGAACAGCAACTGACAGATCTCACACTTCCTGCCTTTAATTTTTGCACCTCCATTGCACTGACCTTGTTGGACCAGGTGTCTCTCCTCTCCAGGTCTGATCCCCACACAGGTCAGAGCTGTTCCACCTGAAGCTGAAGACACGTCGCACTGTTCACCTGGAGAGAGGAGGAAGTACTTTAGTATAACATGATGACTACGTGTGTGGGTGTGTGTGTGTACACATATATACACACATATACACATATATATATATATATATATATATATATATATATATATATATATATATATATACACACACACACATATATATATATATATATACATACACACACACACATATATATATATATACATACACACACACACACACACATATATATATATGTATATATATATATATATATATATATATACATATACATACACACACACATATATATATCTATATATATATAGATATATATACACACACACACATCACACCAAATGTATTAAATCCTGAGAACATTTAGTGCTTTATACTTGAGTGATATGATTTTAAAGTCTATCTTTTGACACACAGGGAGTCAGTGCAGTGATTTAAATAACACATTAAACCAGAACTGAGACAAACACACTGAATCCATTCTGTGCATATTACAATGAGGCTGCATATTGTGTGTTAAACTACTTTAGCTGCTCAAAATGACCTTCTAGATGCTGACATACTAACATACTGAGACATTATTAACACAACACATGGAGCCTGTTAGCTAACTGTGCTGTACTCAGATATTCAGCTGTAACAATGCTAACAAGCTAACATTACACAGCAGGATAGTGGCGTCATGCTAACACTTTCCAACAGACACACACGTTCGCTAACTTGCAAACCTGTGTGAAATACACGACGATTAAATGAATCAGACGTCTTTATAAGCTCGTTATAGTGTCAGTACCCGTTAATAAATAGGCAGCTGAGGTGTTTACCGAACGGTGCAGTGCATCTGCAACAACTTTAAAGTCAGCTGGCTAACATAGCATAACATAACCACTCACTCAAACTGACCAGCAAACGTTAGCTGACCAGATTTCATGCCGTTCAAAATAATAGATACATTTAAAAAAAAAAAACGTAATGCTTCATGCCGAATTTACCGAAACTATCGACTTGTTTTGAAATAGTGACCAGCGTTTAATTAACTGTGCATTATTCATGTAAATAACACGGCAGAGATAAAATGGCAAAAATCACAATGGAGTTTGGTGCACCGAGCAAAACATAAAGTCCATGGCGGATTTAATTGATGTCGTTGGAGGTTTATGTTCCAGCCGAATTAACCTCAACACTTAACAGTTAAATGAGACGTCTTCAGCTTCTGTTCAGAGTTATTTCAGAAACACTGATCCAAAAACAAATCTCAAGGACATGAGAGGGAGGTTAGCTCCATTTTAACCCGCACATATGTAGAACTTACTGGGCTTGGACAACGCATGTGGAGCTTTCTGATATATGAAGGAACATCACCTGGGCTAATTACCTGAGATCTGCACGAAATAACTGACCTGTACACCTCCCACACAGACATGAATACACCTGTACCGAGCAGGTAACTGAACACATAAAGCAGATTAGTACAGAACAGTTTACTGACCGTGTTGGTGTCCTCAGAAAAGAGCAGCTCCAAACAGAGTGAATATCTGTCAGCTGTTATTATAGGCATCTACAGTTTTGGAGGGAAATGCAATACCTTCACGCGGGAAACGAGCAAGACCGCCCCTTTTGGCACGCACCACCTGGATTCGTCAGAAAATCTGTGGGCGGGACTTAACGTGGTTTACACTGGTGCAACATAAGAGTCAGCCAAATGCAGAAGGCTGTTTAGCTCAGGTGCTAGAGCAGGTGTTCCATAAACAGAAGGGTTATGTTGCCATGGGTTCAAGTCCTGACCAGGGATGGTGATGATGAACAGAGATCAAAATTAAACAAATATTAATAAGATGGACACATTTGTGGAGGGTTGTAGACGTTTTGTGCATATTTGTGGAGGTTTTGAGTTTCTTTGTGGAGGTTTTGTGTGTCATTGTGGAGGTTTTGTGTATATTTATGGAAGTTTTTGTGTGTATTTATGGTTATTTTGTGTGTCATTGTGAAGATTTTTAGTCTTTTTTGAGAGGTTTTGAGTGTATCTGTAAAAAGCATTTCAATCAATCAATCAATCAAATTTGTATTATAAATCGATTAATTGCGTGATGTCGGTATACTCATAAAGCGGTTCTGTAGAAAGACAGCTGATATTTTAGTCTCATTCTCAGGTCGTCAAATAACACACTCTCATATACTTGTATACTTTCATATACATTTTATTTCAAGATATATATTTTTTGTGTGTGTTAGGGTTAGGGTAGGGTCAGTTTATCATATGTTTCATGGGTCTGATTGTGAGACAAACATCCAATTCTTGTGTTTTAGATAAATTATTTCCTATTTAATTAGAACTTTAATGCAACACTGTTAAACAGGTGACAGATTCTGGATTCATGACTTTCCCACAGACACAATATGAGTTCAATGTGCAGAGAAATGTTGTGTGAGGCAGATTTACAGCCTGTGTCGCAGTTTCAAAAACTGGGCCAGTGCTGTGCTTGTGAGTGAGCATCTTTTTAAATAGACAATCTTTGTCAACCATTATCAGTATGTTCTGCCTCTGATGTCACTGGCTGGTTCTGTTTCATCGGTGGGAAATCCTCAAAATTCACCCAAATTATATTTTGCAAACTTTAATTCAAGTTCTGATCATTACAAGAGGGGATGGATAAAAAGTGAAGGTGCCTGAGATTAAAATCATAAACTGTGGGCGTGTTTCCAAGAAGATCATACATGAGTCATACTGTGGCATATTTGCCAGTCACTGACAGGCACTGAAGCCATTTTTATCTACATCACACAGTCTGATCGCTCTTTAAAAACTGTCTACTTCATTTAGAAATGATCTCCCTGATGATCCATTAAAAAGAGAATTGAGAAAAGGCACCTTAACACAGATACAAGACATTCTGGATTTGGAGAGGAATGTGATGCAGGCAGCCGATCAGAGGTAATATAACAGGGAATGTATTCAATAAAAAGTGTTTATCAAGTGTAGTGATATAATTGCAATTCTTTCCAGTGTTAAGTCATCTTGTTTGAATCAATCAAACAGCACAATGACTGTGTTTCATTCACATGCAGTTATTAAAAGTACATTTTGACTAGAAGTTATATTTCCTGTGATCGTGGAGACTGAGCATCACTTCACATCGTTTTAAAAGAACAAGTCAAGAAAGTATCTGCGTCGACAGATACTGCCTGCAGAGTCTCTGGTGTTGTGGAGTTCTCATTTGAATTCTAAAAAAAAGGAAACTTAAGCTGGAACTTTATCTGGCCAGTGTGTCAGTACACTTATCCAAGTGAGCTCTTTATTTGACTGTACAGCAGCTCTCGCTCATATAATAACCTCGATATCGACAGACAGTGAGCACACAATGAATGATCTTTTCTAAAGGCCGTCTGAAAGGTACAATTGCCTTTTCAGTAGTCCATATAATGACCTCTATATCAAACAGCATTCAATTTAAATATCCTTATCACTCACTGTTGAACATTACATATGTCTTCATCTGAGGGAGCTTTGGTGCATTGCTAGTCCATCAACCCGGTGCTGCTGGAAGAAAGACTGACAGTGAGAGTGAACCATACAAGAGATGTGCTGTAAAACTAAAACTATGAGCTAAAAGAGACTTTTGTTGTGGTTGTGATGTAATTTCAATCAATTTTTTAAAGATCTTCTTATCTTTTCTGTGGAGAACACGATGGTTCCTGAGAAATAAATGGTTATTTAAATGGTCTTTTATGCCTTTACGTTGTAGAAAATCTTCTCTACGGATGTTAGTTTGTAGGAAAGGTTTGCAAAAAAGGTTTTTCTACATGGAGAACAAAACACTGTGTAGTAGTTCAACCAGACCGACAACAGAAAAGGCAGACACGCTCAAAAAACAGATGTAAACACATCATTCCAGCATTGCTTGTCCAGAACGGCTATTTTGACGATCATGAGCCAAATCAGACACGGCACAACTTCCTGATCAGTCAGTCTGAGACGGTGAAAACAGGATAGTAACTGGTCAAACAAGTGTTACGTGCAAATGTACCTGTAGGCTGTTTGAAACCAGCGGACCAGCTGCTTTAACACCGAGTACTTAACAGTTCATACTGTGGAATCATAAACCCACACACACTGAAATAGTCAAAGAAAAAAGTAATATTTATTGTCTGAAGCGCAGTCCTACGAGACATAAGGAAGAGTTTTTACAAATAATGTCAGAATGCATCCAGAGAGAGAATCTAAAGCCTTGAAGAAGATTTGTGTGTGTTTTGAGCAAAGAAACCAAAGTCTTGTGACTGGCTGGCAGCAGGGATGCTGGAATGTGTTACAAGGTGAGTAAATATGTAATCATAAAAAGCTCTATTGTCTGAAAATAAATAACAACAGCAGCATGTTGAAGCTGTCTGAGCCACACGTCACGCGATGAGAGCGAGTTCCTCCGGACGACTGATGAAGAGTCACATGAGACACAGTTCACATACACTTTACATTTTCCTCCAGTCCTTTCATTCCAGATTTTACGGTAACCGGTATTAGAATTTTCTAAAAACAACAAAATCATGGAAAAAGGTATTTAGGGTTTCAATGTAATAATGTCTGAAATTTGAAATAAAATCAAAACGGTGAAATGTTGATCTCCTTCTGTCTCACTTGTGTTCTGACTCATTGGGGAAGAACAAGCTATATTTGGGACACTTGATCTGAACTAAAGCTCCCGCCGCGGTGTCGTTCCTTCATCATCAGTGTGTTGTCTGTAGCTACTCCACAGGCCGAATGCCCTTCGCCTCCTCCAGCTTCCTCAGGGTCTCGTCCCACTGGGTGAACTGCTTGGACAGCAGGAACATCTGCCAATCAGAGGCCAGAGGAGGACAAATTAAAAACTGCAATGACCTGAACTTCTGTAACCCTAAACTCATTAATAGCTTTCAGTGTTTTACAGAAAAGAAATCATATTGTACAAATAGAAGTGTACCATTTTGTTGTATTCCTCAAAAAGCTTCTTGACTTCCAGGGACTGAGCCTCAGTTTGGTCCTGTAAGAAACACAAACATGGAGGAGTTAACAGATGAAAACCTAATGAGAGAGAGGGACACAAAGAGGCAGACGGAGAGAGGGAAAGATGGAGGTTACCTGCTCTTTGATGTGAATCTGTGACAGGCGCTGCAGTTTGGTGGCGTGTTCTGGAACGTCTGTGGATGACAGAAACAAATAGCTGACACATGTGTGATAGGATAAACTTACAGTACTGAAGCAGTTCCATTCCAGAAGCCGTACAACACCCCTGCAAAATACTACATCACTGAATAAAAAGGATGGAAATTGAAATAAATATTAAAAGACACTCAGTTCTCTATTAAGTCAGAGAAAATGTTGCTGTCAGTCAGCGACACGTGGATCTAGACAAACACTGATCCAATAATTTAAAAACACTGGTTATTAGATATGATAATACCTCTGATGTAGTTGCTGTCCAGCAATGGTTGCATGTTGCTGACCTGCTCCAGCAAAGCAGCCTGGGAGAGCAGGAAGTCCTCCTCTGTGCAGACGAACACAAAACAGAATCACCGTGAGCGCTGAATCAGATCTAAGTTGATGTTTTAGTCTTCTACAAACAGACATTCATTTACAAAATATATATTATGAAAGCCTTCAATAAATAAACTTTCCATTTTCTTTCTCTTACCAGCGAGAATGAACTCCAGCTTCATGGCGTCTGGTACAGTGATGTGGTCGGTGAACTGGGGGTCCAGGTACTTCAGCAGGTCTTCAACTACAACACCAACAAATACGATCAAAAACCCACCAAGCAATACTATATGCATCTTATGTAAAAACTGTTATGTTTAAAGGGACCCTTAATTTTATTTGCTTGTTAAATATTTAGTTTTTTGAGGCCTTGGTCGTCTAATTGTCGAGGCACAAACTGTGCAACTGCAACATCTACAATGCATCTTTTTAGCTCATGTTGAAAAAAAAAAAATGTAATGGCAAAACCTGAAGAAAAGTCTGTATTTTTTATAAAGGTTGTGCACAATACTGACTAACGAATAACTGCAGGCTGCAAGGACCGATGCAACATGGCGTGTGACTCACTCTTCTTGTGCAGGATCTTTACTCGTTCTCTCTTGTTGGCCGTACTCGTCAGACCTGCCTGAATCCTGGCCAAAGACTCGGCACACTGCAGGACAAAGAACATTGATTACACTTATGTCAGTCACTCAAAAACAAAGGTATTAGCCATTCATTGCATTTTATTTCAATAATGTGTCTGAGCATTTTGTGTGCAATATTTGGTACTATACCCAACATTCTGTACATAAACACAAAAGCTCATGTTCAAGTGAAGAAGGGAGCTACAGTATGCAGCAACACAATGACAGTGTTTTTAATGTGTGCACTTTTCCCTCTGATATGCCCAATGTCAAAGGAACATGATAATTTGGAGTATGCAGGTCGTTTACTTACATATTAACAGGTTAATTTTAGGTCTCATGCTCTCATACTTAGTATATGTAGATGAGCTTATTAATTCTAATTACAGGCAAAACAAAAACACTTCTCCAGCAGGACACTTCAGAACTGACACTTTCTTCACTTTGAACAGCGATTATATCATCTACCAGCAAACACATGAACTTCAATGGCCCTTTGTAAGTAAAAAGTGATCATAACATCATATGATGCTCTGATGAAACGCCCCATTCAGCAGCTCCAAAGGACCGCACCACGTCTTTAGCCTAATTGACACAAGATATGTGAGCTTAAGATGATCTCAGCATTTCAGATCGATAAGTGAGTTTTCCTGACAATTACATTCCTGGAAACCCGTGCAATACTCAATGTACACTTTTAAAACAGGGTCGTTATAAAGTAAATTAAGCTACAACTAGCATAAGATTTACTTTAAATTAGCCACGTTACAGCTAAACCGCTAACCGGCTGAATAACTACATTTGCAGCTTTCTAGCTGGTAGATAAATACACCTCAGCTGCTATTGCCTTAAACTGGAGTGACACTTGCGATACTTTCTAATAAAAAACACGTCGAATAATCACTGTGCTGCCATAAAATAAACAGGGCGTTCACTCATTCCCTCTGACAGAGCTATCGTTAGCTCTGCTAAGCTAATAGCAGCCTAGCTTCTTTACTAGCCCCCCGCTAATCAGAACAGACATTAATCTGAGCGAACCTTGAGAGGTTTTCCACTTTTGTTTCTTCTCTCGCCGTGGATCTGGTTCTCCAGCGCCTGAAGACGCATTTCCAGGTTATCCGTCTCCAGTTTTTTATCCATTCTTGAAGCTACTAAAGACACAACAGAACCAACAACAGACCAGGAATACGTACGTCACAAGCGGCGTCGCACGCTGATGACGTGTCACACTAGAGATATTTTGTGACAGTGTATAACGTAAAGTTTTTGATTATTTTTTTTTAAATCGAACATACGTATTTAATTTTCAAAACCCTGAATTTAATTTATACGCGTAGATGATTTTAGAAACATTGCTAAATTAAATAAATATTTGTTTCCGGGTTGCAGTAAAGGGACGCGCCGCTGGGGGCCGCTGTTTTGCGGCGAACAGGCTTTTTCAGCTGTTTTCCGGTGACAGCAGGGGAATGACAGCACCGACAAACACGGCCCTACTTCCATTCAAGCCGACTCCAAAACATCGACAACAAGTAAGATTTTCTCACGTATCTCTAACTCATCCTCACACCAAAGACATTATTGTGTGGAGACCATAACAACAGCACCAAGGAAGGAAGCGTATTGTTTTTATTGTAAACAATTCCGTGGTGCCTCCACTAGCTAAGTTAGCTTACCTAGCCGTCGAGCTAACGTCAGTTTCTGCATTCCAGCTGCGTAGTTTGACAAGCTTGGAGTGAGTTTGGAAGTCTAGCAGGTACGTCGCTGCACTCTCATGGCATATAACTTCGTAATAACTCACCTGACGATTAAGCAAAGACACATCTGGCTTACCTGAAGCTAAAGTACTCGGGTCAAGGTGTAACTAGCTTATGCTGCACTGCCTGCTTCATTGTGGTTTTGGGGTTGTGTTGTTAAAAAGTTTCATGAATGCTTTGCCTGTCTGCTCTGCTGTTGTTTTTGACAGCAAGGAGCTGCCAGCTATTGGACTTCAGGTTCTGTGTTCGGGGAATTTCTTCTGTATGTGCCACTGGAAGCAGCAGCAGCAGCAGCAGCATGGCAGATGACAAGGACGTGTTGAGGGACGTTTGGTTCGGCCGGATCCCCACCAGTTTCACTCTGAACCAGGATGAGGTTACTGAGAGAGAGGCCGAGCCCTACTATGTGAGTACACTGACTCTCTGACCTCACATGGCCACAAACCTGAGGCCAACTTTTACTTTTGCTTTTGCAACCAGTGCTTAGAGCCCCTTCTTAGCCTGCAGCATGACTGAATAGACACACCAGCTGGTTTCATGGTCAGGAAAAACACAACAGAGTGCACACAGCTGTGAAATCACTCCTTCTTATCACAATGTTATCATCAGTGTTCACTCATCTGTCCAATTGTTGCCTGCTGCAGACTATTTGTTAGTCTGTGAGCTGCACTTTTTGGTTAGTAGCTGGAAGAGGAAATGGATTTACACCCATGCTGCTTTGGGTTCCAACCCACACATTACCTCCTCGTGCTTAAGATCTCAAAACACGCTTTCTAGTTATTCTTGCATTAGAGAACATGCAAAATCTCATGTGTGGTTTATGTTATTGCATGAAGGGGTAATGGTGGAAACACTTATGGAGTGATATGGACCTCAAAAATGTCAAAAACACGTCAGATATGTAGCCTCTTTGATCGGTCAGCTCGTGTTTTTTTTGTAATGGTGGTGCAGACGGCACAGAGGAAGTAGAAGAAACCTTCAGCAATATTCTCGTGTTCAGTCATCATGTCTAGCACGACCACTTTTATCTGCACACCCCCTTGTTACAGCTCTCAACATGAAAGGGTGTGAAACACAGCTCGCCTATTAGTGATTGCGTGGCAATAGTTTTGTTTTAGATGATAGTTAATAACAGCCCTTACTCATCAGAAACTGTGAAAGCAGCTTATTACAGCCCATACTGACATTTGCGACATTTAGCACCATAATTATTGTCATGATTATTACGCCAGCACAGGAGGAAGTGAGGTGAAACAGTATGTAGAAGAAGAAAGTCTGCATTGGGAGGTGGACAGAGAGCATTGTTTAGAAACCAAGAGTCAACCATTAGTCACTTTAACTGACTAATGTAGTTAAGTGATGTCTAATACATGACGTAACTTAAGTCATGTATGTAATGTTGGCACCTTTGTAACTGAATGTGCAGAAGTAACAAACCACCATGTTTTCCTAAACCTAAACAAGAAGTTAACCAAGTAGTTTTCGCTTGTTGCTGATATACGTTGATATATTTAGTCTCGGGAGTCAAGAGCGATTAAGGTCATGGATGTGTTGTTAATTATGTGTCTCTCCCTCTCTGCTGTTGGTTCTCCCAGCTGCTGTTACCCAGGGTGAGCTACCTGACTCTGGTTACAGACAAGGTGAAGAAACACTTCCTCAAGGTGATGAGGGCTGAGGACGTGGAGGAGATGTGGTTTGAGTACGAAGGGACGCCGTTGAAATGGTGAGAGAAACAGCCCGTCCCACCCTCTAAAATCTGGCCCATATTACAAATGTGTGTGCTGTGTGTTGTGTTTGCATGTCTGCAAGTGAAGTTTCCATTTCCTCAGACTTCTAAAGTCTGCTTCATGGGACTTTAAGCACTCTCCCCTTTGTTTGTGTACCTCGTGTACTGCCTGGAGTAAACATCCACATTCTCCCGTCTTTACAGTCAGAATCATAGCAGTACATTCACACCACCGGACCACCGTGATACCAGAAAGCCATCACGCTCAGTCTGTCTATTCACAGCTTCAGAGCAGCCTTAGTTGGTATTAAACATGGTCAGCTTTAAGGTTTCTTATCTGCCTGTCTTCTGAGAGCAGCAGCACAGCTGGTTAACAGACTGGAGGCACATCGTTCAGCCACAAGGTGTCAGTATTGCAACACAGATGATGAAGCTCCCGGTTTACAGCAGCGTCTCAGTCCCAGTAATATCAAAAGCATAAGAAAAATGTATCAGAGGTCAGTCTCGATAGTTATTTATTGTATGTGTTATCATGTGAAAATATATTAATAATACTTTGTTGTTTTTTTAATATAACAATTAACTTTTACTTCAGGGTTTAACAAACTGTTGTGCTAGTTTTTCATTGGTTTTAATATTTTATTGAACACAGATTTGGTATGAATTCGCTTGTTGGCTTCAGCAAAAAACTAAAACCAGACATCTTAAACAGTTAGTGGATGTGACTGGCGGTTAAAATGCTGTCATCTGATTTTAGGCAGCAGTTAAAAGAAGCTCGTAATCCCTGTTGACTGAAACATAATGGACTGACCTCATTCCAAACACAGGAAGTGACGAACAGAAATGTTGAAAGCTTCCAGAGAAAGCCGGACGTAACATCGTCATCTCTGAAGCGACACTAGATTGACATTTTCCCAAAACATGTACTGCGATGACTTGGAGACTTAGAATTTAGAGGTCAAATGCTGATGATTGATAAATAAAGTGAGTAACACTGTTTTTCTTTTCAGCCCTGGGAACTGAACTTACTCCCACTGTGATGTTGAGCTGATAGCAATCCAACGAGGTTTTCACCCGTAACATTATTTCCTGTTTCCAGGCACTATCCAATTGGAGTTCTGTTTGACCTCCACGCCTCCAACACTGTCTTGCCGTGGAGCATCACTGTGCACTTTAAGGTGGGAGTCATTCGAAAAAGAAATGCTGTAAAGCTCCGCTAGGGAATATTTGTATATAAACAGTAAATCAGCGTCTTGTGTGATCTGAAATGGGAAGAAACCCACAGAGAATAAATCACCAAATCTACAGAGCCTGTTAGCTGCATATGGTTTTGATTTTGCGGTACATTTACTGTTTTGGTTCTGGCCTTGTCCACACCTACACGGGTATTTCCTAAAATATAACTTTTTCTTTGTGTTTTGGCCTCATACACACGGTTACATATGATATTTTTGGCTTTTGGAAAAATCTTTCCAGGAGGAAGTTACTCAGAATCTCTGTTTTAGTTTTAATGTCTGGATGGGCTGAATGACATTTTTAGAGACGATGACACTGACATCCAAGTTTGCCTCCTGATTGGGTCTTACCAGTGTATGTACGTGGCTTCAATAGCAAATGTGACCCTGTTTAAAAAGACACTGTTGTACATGTGGACCAAGCTGCTTTTCAGCAGCAGCAGCAGCAGCAGGTAGTTGTTTTCACCAGATTCTGATCGCTCTGACAAACCCCACTGTACACTACCTGCAGACAAACCAGTGTGAGTTAATAATAAAATGTGGATTTAGCAGCGAAAGAGATGTTTCCCTCGAGAGCTGGTGCACTGAGACAGAGCTGAGAGCAGAATACATATAGACTTTCAATATCATGTAGACACAACTACACATGAATGATTATGTTGCCACAGTAGATGTTTAAAATAACAGTTGTTAACCAGCTTTTGTTGTGTATTTGCAGCCACATCTATAATGTGGCCTAAAATAATAACAGTTAATCTTGTGCATGTGTCAGAATTTCCCAGATAGCGACCTGCTCCACTGCCCGTCCAGCTCTGTGGTCGAGGCTCACTTCATGTCCAGCATCAAGGAGGCCGACGCGCTCAAGCACAAGAGCCAAGTCGTCAACGACATGCAGAAGAAAGACCACAAGCAGCTGTGGATGGGCCTGCAGAACGGTGAGAGACGCACACACGCACACACACACGAACACACTTCTGGTGGCAGCTGTGAATGTTCATGCAAAAAGGTGAAGAGGGCATGCACACACACAAAAACACACACACACACACAAGAAGGAAGACCACAAGCAGCTGTCGGGGAAGTGACACACATTCACTCATTAACACTCTGATGCACACATGCTATCTCTCTGCAGCTCAAACACCTACATGTAGATTCACATGTGCGCACACACACACACACACACACACACTTACAAATCTGTAGTCTGGTTGCCGTCTTTGAAGCCTCCACTTCCAAAACCTCTCCCGCCCACCAGCTTCCCTTTCCGTTTCCACCCATCTGTCCAGACAGGTTGATTTCCTATCGGCTGCCATGTTCCGATTGTGGTGGTTTGTGTAGGTGAAGCCGGGGCGGTGGGGCCGATTCTTTGGAAGCTTGTGAGGTGGGAGTACGAGCTGGAAGGTGGGAGGGCGGAGAGGCCGGTGCAGTCAAAATGTTGGGGTCTTTGAAAAGGAAAACCCGACACAGGCGTGGTGTGAGATTCTTGGAATCACTGCAGGTCAAGTTGATCAAACGGAGCAACAGTGAACACTTTTCCACAAGTGATGCAGCTGCCGGCCGTCAGTAATTTATAAATATGTCACCTTGTTTTGATCTATAATTATCACGCTTGTACTGCTTTTGCACAATTCGTTATGAGTTGGCAGTAAGTCATTTGTATTCGTTTTGAATTATTGCAACATCCAAATTGCTGCAATTTTTTTGGGGATAAAGTAAAATTTGTCAAAAAAGTTCTGTTAATACTGCGGAGATTTCTTCACCTGTCCTGAATCTTCAACATTTGTTGATACAGACCCAAACTACTGTCTTGTGATAATTTTAAACAAATGCTTTTGAGTGAAAATTAAAATTGCTTTACACGATTTGCAAATATCGATATATGTATATATGAGTTTTTCCCCATTTATTGCAGCCTTTTTTCTATTTATGAAGTTTGCCATATCAATCATTTAAGTCAAAATTGTAAAAAAAAATTTCACAATGGTCAGCCCAAGGTGACATTACATGTCTTGCATGTTTTCCAAAAATAAGAAGCATATTTAACGTAATATAATTACATAAAATGGAACCAAAACCAGTAAATATTCACGTATGAAAACTTTCTGCTTGGTTAAATGATTTAAACAAAAATCTGAATTGTTGTTGGCGAATTTTCTCTCAACTAAAATCGACTTAATATTTTTGCTTTAGTCATAAATCCATTAAATGACAAACTGCAGCACCTGATGTTTTGTGGCCTGATGAATATATATAGTAATGTTTTAACCACTTGTTTTTAAAAATACACATCTTATTTTCCTCTCCATGCTGTTTGTGAAAGCGAACACACAGCTGACAGGAAAGTTAACTTAGTGCAATGCAAATAACAAACAGAAATCTGGACCTCATTCGTTAGATTTTTGTGGTTCACGTAACCGTCAAAACTGACCTCGGTGCATTCGACACCGAGAATGTTTCAAACAGGTTTGCAGACGAACCCACAAAAACATCAGCTGCTTATCTCTCTTCCACTTTCCCCCCGAAACTAGTCAAAGAAGAAATCTCAGATACAGAGAGGAAGAGAACAAGAACGGTGATAAAAGCTTTCATTTTGGAGACTAAAAGAAGATGCTATGAATTGTTTCCAAAAAGTTCAGGGTGTGGTGCACGCCCTCGAACCGTTTGTTAACTATATTAAACACACAAACATACAACACTTACGTTTGTACTAATCCAAATAGAAGGAGTCGGCCGTACCTGCCACACATGAAAGCGAGAGATGAAAACCTTTCGAAACCAAAACTTTCACGTCCAAAAGAGACCAGAAACAGAGAGAGAAACAGGGACGGCTGAGCGGTGATCAAGGAGAGAGAAAACAGATTGTTCTCGGAGGGTTCGTGTGAAAGCGAGAGTCGAGGTGAGGCGGAGGGTTTGAAACCAGCACATGCTTCGTGAAATCATTTGATGCCGATGCGAAGCTGTCATCCGACCAGAACCGCCACAGCTCGAGCTCTTGTGGCAGTAAGGACCCGGCCTGTTAAATTTGTCCCTTTCTCCATCACTGACCCATTTTGCAGAACTAGGTGTCCTTAAAGTTAAAGGACAAGTGTGTTATTGCTGTTACTGCTGTTGCAAAGACCGCTGGATCATTTTCGTTCTCCTCAGAGTCACAAAAACAACACAGGACATTCACAAGTTTATTCAGTCATTCTGTTTATAATAGAAATGAATCGCCAGTCAACATTCTTACGATTCGTTAAAGCAGAAAACTTGTCGATTGCCAGTTTAAGGGAAATCCTGGTACTAGTTTTCGGTGTGTGGTTCACTGAAGTTTCAGATTTGTCCCTTTCACAGAAAAAGTTTGTCCGATCTTTGTTTCACATGACGTGTTTGGATGAAGGATGATTTGTTAAATCAGCGTGTCTGATCATCAGCTAACCTGCGTTTATTTGTGTTTTCACAGATAAGTTTGACCAGTTCTGGGCCATGAACAGGAAGCTGATGGAGTATCCCACCGAGGAGGGCGGCTTCAGATACATCCCCTTTAGGATATACCAGGTAACACACACACACACAAACACACTAGCAGAACTTAAAAAGAACAGACATGCTTCTTTAACACAATGCATTTAAATCAGGGACGCTGGAAGTCCGTCACAGTTTGAGGTGCTGAGGACAGAAGTCTAAATTGTGTGCAACATTCGTATTTTTGACACTATCAGTCAGCTGCAGTCGGCAGCAAAGAGATGAATAGGGAGAGAAATTCCCCAGACTCCCTTATAAAATCTCTACATTTTGTGAGTTGTTGAATTCGGAGAAACTAAAACACTGTCTGTGACAAATTCTTAATATTTTGGGCCTTCTTGTGAAGGTAAATGTTAAACTTTATGTAAGCGTTATTTCATTCCTTCTGTAAAAAGCATTGTATCCGAGACAGACGTGTGATAGAGCAGAGGAGCAAACATAACACAGATCTACCTGTGTTCACACACTTGACTGATAAAATACACTGATAGTGTAAAAAAACAAAACACAAACAAGTCCCAGAAGAAATAAGAAATAAGGTAATTTATTTATGATATTTTCATTCACAACCTGCAAGCAGCACTGGTCCAAAAAAAGGCACTGAACACATAACAGCACATTTGTAATATTTTGATTTATTTGCAGCCTTTAATATAGAATCTGATTAAAGAGCGGCTTACTTTGGATACTATCTGGATAGAATCTATAGTTTGATCAGTGCATGTTGAGGGTGAAGCTGAAGTTCTCCCATCAGCCCAGTAGATGTAGCCAGACGTCTGTGTGACGCTGCTGTCTGTTGTTGTCTTATCGGGGGGGGAAATCACCTTCAACCACACGCTGGCTCAGTACATCTCGTAAGTTACTCTGCAGATGACAGTCATGCTGGAAGGTATAGAGTGACGAAAGGCCCTCTTTCCATTCTGTTTTCTCAAAGGATAACAATCCAGGTAATGATTCCCGTTCTCCGATGAGTAAAATGTGCCAGGGAGAGGCACCCACACACACACACACACACACACACACCTGCAGACAGACTAAACATCAGGTGAAAACATTGTGCAACGCAGGAGTTTGTGACCTTCTCTTGTGACATATCGCTCCACTATAATAGTGGCTTGTTATTTCTCACATATCTGACTTTATCTATTCACGCCTGTGTTAATAACCCGCCCACAGAACCATGAGTAAGTGTTTTGAGACACCGTTGCTCTTGTTTTCGTTTTCAGTCTGTGTTTTTTTTCAAAGGTTATTCCAAGACCAAGTCAGAGGTTAACATAGCTCGAACACGGGGTCGCACAATTAATCAAAACATCAAGATCGCAATTGCAATATCCAGATTGCCGCATTTTCTTGATTAAGGTAAAATGTGTGGGAAACGGAAATGTAATGAAGGACTGTAGTTCTACACTGAGCCTGCAAAAAAGCAAGAAATGTCACATCATCGTGAATTTAGTGTTTCTGTTCGGTGATTTATATCTTAATTGTAAAACTCTTTAAGTGAAACATGCAAACATTTACGTACGTTTGCATGTGAACGCTGCTTATAAGTTCACTGTTCACCACTGTAACAAAACAATGTCTGTCAGAGGCGTGTCGGCCCCGTCATGCCCTCTTTTTTTGAAGAGGTTATTCATCAGTTTCTGTAAATTTGATACCGGTGACTCTTGCCTGGTTTGTGTATGATTGTATTGAACCAAACTGAGCGAGTGGGCGAGCCTCAGGGTTCAGTTCGAGAGCAGCAGTAAGACGTGGGCAGACGAGGCCGTCCTCAGGTCGGGTGTTTCCGCCGAGCCTCTCCAGCTTTATCCTGACTCAGGTGAAATTTCCCTTTTGGAGGACAGAAAAAAAAAAAAGAAGGAAAGAAGAGGAGATGAATAAGCGGCTGAATCTCGCCTGGAAAACATTAGCACATTGCGAGCCAGACAGTGGAGGGGGGAAAAGTGCCACGCTTTGAGTCAAATGTTTGGGGGGGGTTTCTATGCAGGTCAGTGAAGGCTGGGAAAGTGTGGAGGATTCATTTGTGAACTTCCAAACATGGAATGCCTGAAGAAGTGTGTGTATATATATTTTGTCAATAACACTTAGCATTGTGAAGGGGGATCATCTTAAGCAACAGTGTAATTAAATGTAATTTAAAGTCGCTTTAATCTCACCGGACAGTGAAGAGTCTCGTCCCCAAGAAGAGTCGGGGAAGTGAAGATTTGGAAAACATCTGGATTTTTGCAACAAAAACATGTTGACAGTCTGCTTCGAGTCGAGTGACTTGAATGTGCGTGCATTTAGCCTCCCATCTCAAATCACAGCAAACACAAAAGCCCCCCTCTCCACCCGCCTGACTGTCACTGCGAGTCCTGCGAACAAATTAAAAATGTTCAGGCTTGTCAGGACAAGTTTGGGAAAAAAAAAAAAACATTGCAAGAAAATGAAGCAGAGTGGAGGAAAAAATAGATGTGGCTTCAAATGACGGAGTGGAATGACAGCTTATGAAACAGTAAGAGATTTGTGGATGGACTTCCCTGTAATAGTTGGCTGCAAGAGTGAGTTTTCCTGCCGAGCATATTTTTCTGTCATCGTATCGGCCGTGACTGCTGGTAATTTCCTGCCCTGATGATTTATTATTGAGTGTGTCAAGTTTTTAATGAGACATATGGCTGCGCTTACATTTTTTGCGCAACAAACGAGGGGCGGGGCCACGGCTGTCAATCACTTGTCAACACCGACTGTTTTGTGTGAAAGTCTAAAAAGCCCATAAATGCTTTTTTGTTTTTACTTTCACATCTCCGGCGCGTAAATAAGCAAATTTACACTTGGACAAAAGACATTCTTGTGTCTTGGCAATAAAACAAATCTCTTTAAAGTGGCCGACTGAAACACGCAGTCTCACCAAACGCGACCCGCCCTCTCAGACATGCACTTGTCGCAGCCGAAACATTCCCAGTTTGGGGTGTTTTCACGGCTGAATTGAAAGTTTCCACTGTCATTTATGAGCCGAGTTTGGTTTTTCATGAGAATTTGAGCATCAAAGCCTGCGACGAAACCTCCCATACTGGAGGAGGAAAACAAAAAAAAAGAGCATAATTCCTGAAAAGTCTGGATCGTTTTGGAGATGCTGTGGTTTTCATTTTACAAACCGGTAAATATTTACTACCAAAGACGGCCTGGAAAGAAAAAGAGCGGAAACTTAATCTGTTCATTATGACCTCCAAAGTACTCAGGATAGCAGTTGTCTGTGGAACCGTCTGAGTGTCGACGGGAGCTTTTTCATTTGTGCTGAATGTTTGGAAAAAAACTTTAAGCATGTATGACTCAACATTTTTGGAGGAGTGATAATATGGAGTCCTTCAGATTCCAGAGTTCAGATTAAACCACTTTATTTGCAATTAAACTGATAGTGTGTGTCAGGAAACTGTGTGCAGGCACGACTACGGTCAGCGAGGAGGCAAACTGATCCAGGAAGTCGGTCTGTAAACAGGGTGCAGTTTGGGTAATAATGTCACTGTTGGCCTTTTGTTTACAACCTGTCCCCGAACGTCTCACTGCTTTTGTTTCTGTTTCTGTTTTTGTTTTTTGGTTATGTTACCACAAACCTCAGATCTCAGAGTGTGATCCCTGGATATCCGTTCGCAATCATGAGTAAAACCAAAGAAAACAACCACCAAGTTTGTGATAAACTCAAAAGAGCCTCACATCACAAGCACAAACACGAGACCTTAAAAAAATCAAGCTGATGGCTGTAGTTCTGGGAAAAGTTCATAATGATTAGAAACTCTTTGGAGCTTACGTTAGTGCTAAGTAGAAAATCATGGGTTTGTGTTTTCGTGACGAGACCGAACGTGATGCGACGACATCGAAAAGAAGGTGCGGAAACGCTGAGAAGAACAAAAGTGTTTGGCCTTCCAGAGTCAATGTGGTGACTTAACAGGAGACGATCCCCCCCTCCCACACACACACACACACACACACACACACACACACACACACACACACACACACACACACACACACACACACACACACACACATGCTCCGAGTCCTTCAAAGCCAGATTGTGGTCTTTAGTGTAAATAACATGTGCTGTGTTTGATGCAGACAGAATTAATGACAACACTCAGTCCAAATAACAGAGGGCTCATTTCCGTCTGGCCTGCTCTCCTCATGGAGACGAAGACACCTCATGGGCATGGACGACACATTTGTGTGTGTGTGTGTGTGTGTGTGTGTGTGCGTGTGCGCGTTTGCCTTTGTCCTGTAGGATTAGAATAATTAAAACGCTTTTCTCTGCCCACATTAAATGTTATTAATTCTTAGTTTAAATGCCGACATTTTTCGTTTTATTCACTTTTTTTTTTCCTCACACGATCGTCAGACATCTGTTTTGTTTTTTAATTGTATTTGTGAAGGCAAAGATTAGGCACTTTATGGCATTTCCCCTCTTTTCTTTCCACCGTTTATAAAGTCCTTCTTGAAATTGTAGCTGTGTCTTTCTCTTAAATGTTCCCTTTTTAAATGCTCATCTGTCGTTGCAAGCTTCTGTTTTGTGTGTTGTCCAAATCAAACATTTGTCTCTTGTCAATTTTTACTGCTTCCACTCGAGCCTTCTGGGTGTGTGTCTCTGTCTGTGTGTGTGTGTGTGTGTTATGGTGTGTGTTTGTGCGCATCGGCCCGCCGCGCCCTTTGCTCTGGCTGCCGGCGGGACATGTTTGGCTGCGAGTGCTTTTTCCTGCTCCAGCAGTGACGCCATCGTGTGATTCAAAAGAGCCGGAGGGGGGCCGGTCGTCTCGCTGCGCGGAAAGTGAAAATTACTATCCTTCTTTTAAAGACCGCTTACATTGTTGCTCTACAGGTACACCTCTGTTCCCGCTCCGTGACTCAGTGCTTACTCACAAACGCCCCCCTATGCGAGAGCAGGCGGTTCCCCCCCAGTCGCTCCTGTGTTGTGGTGCTGTGGAAGCTGCCTGCATTGAAGAATGTATGTTTATTGCCTCAAGATATCTTGTGATGGCTGTGTGAGACGAGGAGGGGGAGGTGGTGACTGCACAGCCAATTACACAACATGGGAATGCTGGAAACAGCTCATGCCACAGGCAACAGGTGACATGCCGGACGCCTTTACAGTAATGGTTTATATTGAACCATGACGGTCAATGGAAACCTTCAAGTTTTGTAATCGGTCTGCTACTGCTGAACAGCTAAGAGGCTGGCAGGCTTTTACGGGGTTTTTTTTTTTTTCATGTTGTGGTGTTGGCAAACCGAGCTGATCTTACATCATCATGCGGAGTCAGTTGGAGGTTTAGTTTCATAATTAATTCCATGTCTTTTGTTAGATTTGTTTTGTATCGAAGAGTCAACTCCCCAAAGGTAGTTTACTTCTAGTCTTCACCTTTTGAGATTTCTGTCTGTAAGATTAGTCCAAATTCAAATCTATTTAATTGGAAACAGTATCCACGACATTTTCTCTCAAATTTGGCTATAGCCAGACGTAAGGTAGCTCATGGATTTTGATGTTTTTGCTTTAAAGATTCTTTTTTTGACACTGCCTTTTTGTCCAAAAATGCTGCAAGCTATAAGTCACATTGCATCACTTACAAAAAATCACCCGAGAAGAGCCATGTGAATTTACCCTCTTAGTAAATTCGTATTAGTTGTGCATTTGTTCACGCAGCAGGGAAATGCTAGTAAATGTGACGTTTGGAAACAAGGTGGAGGCAGAAACCTTCTAATCTCTAAATCTCTACTCATGAAGTCGATGGTGAGAAAAACAAAACTGGGAAGGCACGTAAGTAGCCGTGCTTCTTAAAATTAAGTTTCGAGAAGTTGATCCTTCTGCCACCTCGGTGGAGCTGAGAAACTCTGAGTAGCTGATTTCCTGGAATAAGTAGCTGGCCGACCGTTGAAGTATAACACGTCAACCTTGCATGCAACACTCGCCGATGAATAATTTACAAGTCAATTCAGCGTCCCTCGATGGAGTTTCTCCTGTACAGGTGTGCATTTCAAGAGGTGAGAAAATGAGGAGTGCTAAAGATGAGGTTGGAGTTTTAATTTACGAATGGACAGTCTCAGAGTTCAGTGGAAACGCTTTCTCCCACCCCTCTCGATTCACGGAAACTCATATTGATTGACGGCGCTGTACCCCTCCGCCCATTGTTTTACCATCAATTAGGCAGATTGAATCCCCCTCCGGCAATTAGGCGACGTCTTGAGTTCCGCTGCTCTTTTCACTCAGCGAGAGCGAGCCATCTCTTCTCACCTGAATCCTAATGACACCTCGCTCTTTGTGGCGCCATGTGCCGCTGTGCCAGCTAAGGTGTCACGCCAGCTGAAAAGAAAGTGTCTCCATCCAAGCAATATCACGCTTCTCTCCCCAGGGATCAATAGCCCCTTCTTTGTATGGCGACCGGCTCAATTATTCATGGTTGGCTATTTAAAAATGCAATGAAGTAGCTGTCACTTAGCGCACTCTCTCTGCTCTGGCTCTTGCCGATGATCCCGCACGAAACGCCGCGCTTCCTGTCAGTGACTCAGTCTTTCTGTGTAACCTGAGCACCGGCTTAGCGCCTCCACCGCCACCTTCCTCTTGCTGTTTCGCGCCTGGCTCTGTGGTGTGTAGTTACCGCTCGGTTACTCGATCCCCGTCCTCGCCGGTTTCCTTTTCAGAGCTCCGCGATTGGACCCCTATTGTGTGTCGGACTCTCCGTTTGACACCTCAGGTTGGGTATCTGCCTGCCACACGTTTCCTTCTCTGTGAGTTTCTGACATTATCCTCTGCTGCTCAGTGGGTCGAGCGAGACGTTGCGCTTTTTCAGAGTTTGAATTCCTACTAAACTCGCCAATACTGTTCGCGATTGGTCAACGTGAGGGCTGTGGGTTGTTTTTCAGCTTTCAGTGTCGTCTAACCGTCATTATATGATTGAATTACTAAAACAAATCTATCAGCCAAGATATTTCCAATGAGAATTAATTGATTAAAGAGATCAAGTTAGCAGACCGCTAATCCAGCTAGCTTAGCTGGATTTCTATTGTGAAGCTAAAAACAGAGTTCAACTCTCCTCCATCAGCTTCCGGGTCGGGGAAGTCCCGACGCGACGATTACCGAGTGCGGTTAGAAATGCTCAGTTCCGTTCTTTTCCCTGTCCGCTCTCGATAATAACTGTTATAAACTGGCAGGTAAGACACATATGAACTTTGATTGCTTTTCCATGGAGTCATAATCATACATTTTCATCCATGAGCCGCGGAACTCTACTGCACTCGGTAATCGACTCGTCGGGACTTCCCGTCAACAGGAAGCTGCTGCAGAAGAGTGGTACATTTAGTCAGCTTTTCAATAGAAATCCAGCTAAGCTAGCGGAGGTTAGATGCCCCGGACTATGTGCTGAGACCCTATTTGTACTGTTGCTGAAGTTTGGTGCTGTTCTGAACATTATTTGTGGCTTTTTGGTGGCGGTTTATATTTGGATCCATTTACTGCAGTGTATTGTTGTCGTGCGGTCGTTTCTGAGGTTGATAAAACTCCGTAAATTAGCGGTCTGCTAACTTGATCTCTCGAGAGGGAGTCTAACACAGTTTATATAGTTTCCTCTCAGGTTATGCATAAGAACAGATCACAGTTCATTGCCATATTGTGATACACATTAGTTTTGGTAGATTACTCTCAATAGGACTGCAGTTATTATTATTTTGTATAACTGGTTCATCTGATGACGGTGGTTTAATTATATGACTCACTGCTCATCAGGAAACGAGGACAAACGCCCCAAGTTAAATCTTTGATTTGCCGACGTATCTTAACAAAAGATGGAAAAACCCGAAAGGATTCAGTTTGATACAGGAGAGAAAAATGCTTCAAATCAAGTCTTAAATTTTATTGATATTATAAATCTGTTCTGACCACTAATTATAACCTCTTAAGCCAAAGAAACCCAATCAATTAGTGAAATTAGCCCATGTAGTGATAAAAATGTCACGCTCCCGAGTCGCTAAGGCAAACTGCCAACATCTAATGAAGTAAGATGCTTGATTAACCAAATAGCGTATTAAGTCACTGCCTGGCGGTAATGCCAGCGCCTGGCGCCTCGTCTCCTGCCCTGAGAACACGGGTCACTCGGTAACCAGAACCGATTAATTTTTAACTTGACTCTGAAGTTATAGTGAGACTCTTGACATTTACAAAGGCTCGCTGACATCTTCTGAATCAGGTTCAGGAAACTGGATGTACAGCATCGGCACACCATTAAAAAAAGGAGCCATTTAACATAACTTGCATTTCAAAAAAAGTTATTTGGGTTTGAACAAAGTTCAGCTGTGTAAAATATATGAGTAACGATGAATCAACAAGTCGAGGTTTTTAAGAGTTTTGCTGCTTGTTGTTACACATTTAAATGTCAGAAGTTTCCGAGGAAACGTGTCCGTCACAACTTATTGAACATTGTAGATTGTTGTGTTGATATTGTATCCAGAAATCAACAGCATCAGAAGCAAAGACAGATGAGCCGTAAAATCAAAGTACTGCAAACTTCTCAGGGAGGTTGTTCCAGTGGATGATTGTTAAAACAAATCATCTGATTGAACACATACACGTTAGTTTCTTATAACTTTGAACACAATCTTTCTGTCACCTCCACCGAGTACTTTCAGTTGCTTTAACTTACCCAAACCTTGGACACACTTTAAAACAATCTTTCTGTGAAGGTTTTATGCATTTTGGAAACACTTGACGAACACCAAATTTGGAAAAACTGCCAATATGATTCATTTTGAAAGACAATCTGTCATCTTGACATGTGACGATGTGACAATTCAAAACTACAAATCCAAATCTGCACCATGAACTCAAAATGTGTTCAAATATGCCGTCTCTTTTGTTTCTTTCGCCACAAAACAAGCTTTAAACATGAGCTATAACAGGACACAGTGGAACATCATCAGTCTATACAGTATCAGTCCTCTGCGCTCCAGCTCGAGAAACAGTTTGCCTGATTTTTCATCTGCGGTCTGGCGGTAATTTCCCACCATGTTTCCCGCACCTCTCACTCATGGAATGTTGTGGCTGCAAAGCTGCAGATCACAGCCCGAAACAGTCATGAGGATGTTTTGGTGCATACGTCACTTTGTTTGTCTGTCCAATCCTTCGACTTAGTCAGTTTACATTTTCGGCATGTTGCGGGTTGCTCTCACCCAGAGTGATTTGCATTGAGGTCAGCAGGAGAATATAAGCTTGAATTACTTCAGTGACTAACACTTTGGAGGTCGCAGGTGAGGGTGACATCAGTGTGACAATATGTTTCTGATTGTAGATGAATCACATACAGTTCAGTTCAGATCCATATCTGCACTACATTTCCCCAACAGATCCAGGAGAGCCAATATCAAAAGATTCTGTCAAAGTGAAACTCTCGCCTAAACAAAGCCTAGGCTTTTTTTGTGAATGTACGAGAGTCAAACCTTCGTGTAAAAGCATAATTACTACGAAAGAGGCACTTTTAAGATTTACCATAGTTTCATTTTCGGGTCAAACTCATTTTCAATGGGAGTGCGATAGCACCAAAACGATAGCATCAAAATCTCTATGTTTAAAACAGTAAGAAGTCTCGACACAACATGAAACTTTGCTCGTAGTATCACCAGAAGTGTCGATCTCAGAATGTGACGTAACCTGGAGGACAGTTAAGGTGGAACGCTCCTAAAGCTTAGTTCCATATAAATGCAGGATAATTTGTTGTTTTGTCGTTAGCGAAAAACAATATTGACCTTGAAGTTGAAAAAGGAGCCTCATATAAGAAACAATACTAAAATCAAAAGCCAAAAAGTCACGTGAGATCTCGCGTGGATAGTTGTTGCTGGAAGACAGTAGTTCCACCTTAACTGTCCTCCAGGTTACGTCACATTCTGAGATCGACGCTTCTCCACTGGCAGGACGGCGGCGAGCGGAACAAGCTACTGCTAACGTGAGTTGTTCAAAAACCTTCTTTTTAGTAAACTCTGTGTACACAAACAATGTTCTCAATGCTCGTGTTCATGTGTAGAGACCCTGGTGATACTACCAGCAAAGTTTCATGTTGTGTCGAGACTTCTTACTGTTTTAAAAATAGAGATTTTGATGCTAGCTTAAAAGTGCCCGTAGCACTCCCATTGAAAATGAGTTTGACCCGAAAATGAAATATGGTAAATCTTAAAAGTTCCTCTTTCATTGTCATTATGCGTTTACACAAAGGTTTGACTTGTGTACATTCACAAAAAAAATGCCTAGGTTGCATTTTGGCGAGAGTTTCACTTTAATGATAAATTGGCCGTTATGTGGTTATTGGACAGAAAACAAGAGTCTTTTTCTGCATTATGATCTACGGTTAATAGTATCGGCGTTAAAGACTAAAGAGAGGTCGGTGAATTTATTTTGCCAGTTGCCTTTATTACAAAACGTAAAATGTTTTTGCAATGAAATCACTCATTTTGTATCCAGTCTAGTCCACAGTACTTGACCTGTACTTGAACACTACCATCTTCTACCATGACTTCAAAAAGACAGAACATGCTTTTGCTTCTTCCAGGGAACAATGGAGAGTGTCATATTTAATATTATGTTTCACTCCAGCCTTCGGCCCGTCTGACTGCCAGAGGTGTTCTCGGTCTGCTTAGAAGCTGACTCGCGGCAGCTAATGACTCCCAGGCTGATTCTGATCAGTAGAGCATGTCAGCGTCATGTGTAACATCTGTCGAATTGTTGCCGATTGCTAAATATTACATTCTGAACAGCCGGGCTCATCAAAGGGCCGCATTCCCTGCTCAGCACAGCAAACTGTTGTTTCACAGCGTTTGCGTGCATGTTGGTGCAGATTCTTCCCACAATTGTAAACTTTTGAACTCAGTTCATCACCTTAAAATTTCCCCTGTTGTTACCTCACATGAAACCGTCCCACTTACAGGATATTCCATCTGCTTTTTCCAGGAATTCCTTTAATTGATGTCACTTGTCTGATGAGTAAAACGTGTATGTCCTGAACCGCATTATTGTTTTTTATGGCTACGCCATAAAAAATGGAGCAATTTAGCATAACTTGCTTTACGCATCGATGTGATTCAACCTAAAGCATTCCATGTTTTCGGAAACCCATGGGAAGAGTTTCAAGTAGAGTTCTGTGGGTTTGAACAAAGTTCAGCTGTATAAAATATATGAGTATTGATGAATCAACCGGTCGGCGTTTGAAGAGTTTTGCTGCTCGATGTTACACATTTAAACGTCTGAAGTTATCAGAGGAAAAATGTCCGTCACAACTTCTTGAACATTGTAGATTGTTGCGTTGATTTTGTATCAAGAAATCAGAAGTCAGCATCAGAAGCAAAGACAGATGAGCCGTAAAATCAAAGTACTGCAAACTTCTCAGGGAGGTTGTTCCAGTGGATGGTTGTTAAAACAAATCGTCTGATTGAACACATACACGTTAGTTTCGTATAAATATGAACACAATCTTTTTGTCACCTCCACCGAGTAGTTTTAGTTGCTTTAACTCAGCCAAACCTTGGACACTTAAACACTTTAAAACACTTTAAGAATTTATCTTTCTGTAAAGGTTTTATGCATTTTGGAAACACTGGCGAACACCAGATTTGGAGAACTTCTAATATCACAATCTTTCAGTCTGTCGTCTTGACATGTGACGATGTGAAAGTTCAAAAATACAAATACAAATCTGCACCATCAGCAACATTTAGGCCATCCTGAGAAAAGCGAACGCCACATTTGAACTCGAACATTTGCTGAATGTGCCGTCTCCTTTGTTTACATCGTTGCCATAGTAATCAGCGTCTAAATAGAAGGAAGGATAAATGTCAGTTGCACCGAAAAAGATGCAAAAGTCTGATAAAGGCGGCGAGAAACTCAGCTCATCTGTGGCGTTTCAAGCTGAGTTTTGAGACTTTGGATGCAGCGACAGTGGCTGACATTTCCCCTCCTGTTTCTCGTCCCTCCTTAGGCTCTACAAAAAGCCCCTTCGCTGTAACACTTTCTTTAAGTTTGCTCTATAACTAATCCGACATTCACTGTACAATATATTTACGTTGCTGTGCTTTTTAATTCTTTACAGACGATGAGCGACAGGCCGTTCATCCAGAGGCTGTTTCGCCCCGTTTCACCTGAAGGCAACGTGCACACGCTTGGCGACCTGATGAAGGAAATGGACCCCGCTGCTTTACCAAACGACGGTATGTCAGCACACTCACTGACGAGGAGGGTTCGCTTATTGCATCTTATCAACAGCATAATGTTGAGTAAATTGCCTGCGTCTCCTTGTGTGATCACACAAATAACAACAACACCAAACAATACATAACAATGATAATATCAGTGTCATGAAGGATAATGCGCCCAAAATATCACCCACACACACGTCTGAATCACGCCAGACATTATCAGCAGTCAGCAGGGAGAAGAAAAAGTACCGTAGCAGCCATGTTTTATTTTTGATTTCCTTATCAAATGCAGTTTCGACCCTGTCATCTTCCAGGAGTGAGAGAAGAAAAGACGCAACTCCTTTATTTTATTTACACAGCCACGCGAGGCATGTCAGGGATCCACTCTCAGATAACGCGATGGAAAATGGGTGCAGTTGCCAGAACAAGTGAACAAAGATGTGGGAGGAGGGGAGGAGATAACGGGCAGATAGTGAGCGAGGAGGAGACATGATGAGGAGAAGAGAACGGGAGCAAACCAGAGCCGGAGACTAAACAGGTAGATGGAGGTGGTTTCGTTTCTTTAACGAGTGATTGCGGAGGTTGTTTTTGTTTTTGTAGATCAGATGAATCTGAAGTGAAAATCACAAACACTTCTCTCTCCAGTTCAAACAACAAGCAGCGCATGCACAAATGTTTGACTGTAATTTAGGGGTTTAAGGATAAACAAAGACATAAATCAGGTCCAGGTTTTTTTTTATTATTTATTTTATTTGTTTGTACACACCATACTATTCTTTTAAACACTATAAAACTAATTACGGCACAATGAACCGATCTGTGCAGCACCAGCCTGCTAACAATGTCCAAAATAAAATCAAGGATTATATCTGTCAAAATCGTACCAATCAATGCAAACTTAACACTTTTGTAACCACCACCAATGTGCTCAAATTGATTGTTGTGCTGCAGCAGAACAAACTAAACTGGAACAGATGAAAACTTTTAATTTCTCCGGATTAAAACATTGAGAACAGTTGACGAAAAAACATCTAAATCACAGAAGAGACTATCACACATCCACACACATACACGCCAACTAAACCTGCGAAACTGATAATTACTATGCACACATATACAAACATGCATACATGCACGTGCTTTTAGTATACAGAACATTAGAACTGTGACGATTAGTCAATAAATCGATAAGTCAATCCGTACCTGCCAACTGTTTCGGTAATCAGTTAATTGCTGCAGTGATTTTTTAGAGCAAAAACGTCGAACATTTTCTTGTTCCATCTTTTGTAAATGTGAAAATTTGCGTCTTTTCTGTTAAATAAAACAGTAAATGAAGAGTATTTGGAGTTTGGGGCCGTTAGTTGGACAAAATAATGTACTGGAAGACTATTTGAAACATTGTAAAGACTAAACAATTAATAGCATAATGATTAAAGTAATTGTCAGATTAATGGATGTTGGATATAATTGTTAGTTGCAGCCCTGCAGTACGTACGGACGGCAGGTTTGGCAGAGTCGCCCTTTGCACTCGTGGCATACGGTTGAGCTGCAGCTGCAGGTGGAGGTGGAGGTGTGGCGATAATGAAAGAAGAGATAGATGAGAGGAGGGAGAGAAAGGGTGAGCGGCAGTCTAAACAGACAGTGTCTGCAGAGGAGGAGAGAGGAAGTAGATAAGGAGACAATAGTGTGTTGGGACAGACGACCCGCAGGAGACTCACCTGCACGGAGGAGACAGAACCATTAACACCCTCCTCCCTCCTCCCTCCTCCCTCCTCCCTCCTCCGTCTGTCTGCCCTCCATTCTGTTCCACGTTCACTCTCAGTCTGTCACCATCACTGTCCTTTCACTCACCGTCATATCATCTATCGGTTCTTCTGAAAAAAAGTTTTTAAAAAGTCTCTTAAATGCTGTTCGGCATTTGATACGAACATCGAGGTGGAACTGGGGCTGTTAAAGTTGTGGGATGCTCCAAGAACACCTGTCTGGATCAGTACACAGGTAAACAGAACCAGTGGTGACAGGTGACGGTATCATGAGGGGCTCAGTCGTCCACACGGATCAACACGATTGGAATTGTGTTCGTAAACAGTTCCTCATTGAATGTTGACATATGAAAATGTGAATAATATTGAATTTATGTTTATAATTAGCCAACATTTTGAAAATACATACCAATTAATACTAGAATTGAACATTTATACGCACTAAACACTTAGTTATGAATATCTTTTTACTTTCCAGTCACCAAATTCAGTTTACAGTTTGCAAACACTGAACATAGCTCGACTGGGCATTTTTAATCTTAGTTGATTATTCGTTATTGTGAAAGTTCCAGCTGTGGCTCTAGGCAAATAAAATACTTGCTGAGCTCTGAGGTTCCCTGCACGTTTTTTAGTAATGTGCAAAAACATCCAGGTAGCAGAATTCTCTCTTTTAGTCGATGCTCTTTGTTTTTCTTGTCCCTTCAAATTAACATCACCTAAAACAGCCTTCAGAGTGGAAGGCAAAGGAACGCGGCACGCCAAAAATCGTGCATATTTGTAGATTGACAAAGCCAAACCAAAGGGAGTAAGTGTGATATTCAAAGTAAAATAAACTGAATCCATCCTGTGTGGAAGTCTGTCATGGTTCGTCAGCCTTTTATTTGTTACATTTGGAACCTGATAAGTAAATCGCTCTGTCTTTTGGCTTTCGACAGCATGAATTACAGGCATCAGCTGACGTCTCTAAACAATAACGGCTGCCAAAGAACTAGGAAGTGTCTTTTTTTCTTCTCATGGATGTTCTTTTTTCTGACAATCATCCACTCCAACCCAGTTTAAATTCATCTAATATACGCTGTAGAATTTGCGTGACAGAGGATATATCTCTCTCTCTCTCTCCACTCAGCAGTCCCTTCCTTATTTCCTGTTCTTTTCCCTCTCTGTAGTTTCCCTGATCTGAGACTCTTCTTTTCCTCTTTGATCCTCTATCGCTCTCTCAGGTGTAGTCTTCAACATCTTCCCTGTCTGCCGTAGACGTCTTTCATGTCTTTGACGCTAAATCTCTTGCTTTTCTCTGCTCTCCTCCCTCCCAGAGGAGTCTGCCAGCCTGCCTGGCGGATCAAGGTGAAAGTGGCCCTTTTGTCTCCTGTCGTTTGTTTGGTTTCCACCTCTTCCTCGGCTGGTAGATGAGTCGAGTGATAGCTGGAGATTATGGTGGCGTGTTTGGATTAGAGAGACCGGGACGTGTGTTCAGGGACTGGGCGGGGCGGCGGTGCTTGGGGGGGGGGTTTGCTTGGTAGTATTGTTCAAGAGTTCAGAGGACTTTGTTTTTTTTGTTCAGCCGGGACCCTAAGATATAACAAAAAGAAAATCTGGGGTGCTCCGCGTCAGCCTGTGATCTTTTAAACTTCAAATAACAGGGTTTTTCATACAATCCTCCCCTCTGTTATGTCTGAGAGAGGATTGGTGTTGACCCCTGTGGGACCCAGAAACCATGCGCAGCAAACAAATGGGGGTGGCTTGAATTAAGAAGACAAAAGAAGGAGAAGAAGAAGAAGAAGAAGGGGATTCCCAAATTTTCTCAAGCTATGACCGAAAAGTCTGTGTTGCCGCGAGGCTGTTGTCCGTCCCCCTCCCTCCCACCCTGCTGCGGGAAAGAAACCAAAAACATGTTACGGTAACCAGTGGTCAACTCTGACGTCTGTCCTCTGTTTTTTTACAACCCAGGTGTTTTATTGTGCAAGTTTTTTGGCATGTATTCCTCTTTGGTTTGTTGCAAAAATCACTGCGTAAGTGCTGAATGTGCCCACACATGACACACGTGTGTTGACAGACGATTCTCGTAAGGTTATATCGAAGGTGAAGCCAATCATGAAAAACCCCTGCGTTGAGCATTGTTTGTGAATAATCCGAGGAAACCCCCCACCCCATCTTAACACCACCCCAACACACATACACACACGCCAACAACCCCACCCCTACCCATCCCTCCTCTTTGAGTGACAAATCCCCTCCCCTCCGAGTCACATCTGTGGTACAGCCCACTCACTATTTTCAGGCTTCCTCATGCCGGCTGCATCGGGAGCCAATACAAGTTGATCAAACGGCTCACTTCAGAGGTTGGAGGGGGAAGTGTAGGTTTCGGTGGCTGTTTTGATACAGCAGATCGTGGGTTATGGTTCATATGCGCAGGCGTACGAGATGCGCGCCAGACAGGGGAATTCAGAATTCAGAAAGCCTTCTCGAACCTCAGTCTATTGTTGATTAAAATGTGGTCGGCAGAAATCTCTTGCTTTCTAATTCAATCGGAACAAGTTTACTGTAAAAAGCCCGCGACGCCTGCGAGCGTTTTTGGTTTGTATTCCGAGAGACGATCAGGGAGAGATTCTGACTTTCTTTGTGCCGCTTGAAATGAGCGGGAACATTGGGAACACATTTCAAAGGATATCAACAGAGTCATCTGTCTAATTATAGCCTCAGATTACAATCATGTCAGTTTTACTTACCAATGTTTGTCTCAGAGGACATTATGCACACACAGTGAAGGAAAAGCTCTAAAATATTGTAAGCTATAGTGAGATATCAAACTTTTTGGTACCGACTGAAATGTGTCTGAGTATCAAAATCTGACAATTCATTCAAACGTTTCAAACATTACCCAGTAATAGTTCCAGGACGTGGACACGCACTGGATGTTGTGGAGTGAACAGAAGTAACAGTAGTAGAATAACAACATGAAAAAATATAATATATGAGGGAAATTAAAAGTTAATTATAGTATCAAGTGCATATTATCTATGTTGTGTTATTATAAGTATGACAATGTGTTAGAAAACTGATTTAAATTGTTTGGTATCACACAAATTGTGAGAAATTTCATAAATGATCTGCTCTCTAGTTATAAAAAGAGATTATTGCCCTTTAACTTTATCTCATACATACATAAATGATAAAATAGATAATATATCCACATCTTGTTCTGCATCTTATCAGTCTCAGCTCTCGCGGAGAGTTATTTTTCGCTGTGTCGAGTATTATTTTGTCTGATATCTATGAATAAGGGACTTTCACTGTGGACATCAGTGGGCGAGTTATTACAAGATTTGGAAAAAAAAAAAAGTTTTCTTCCCTTTCATACAAAAGCTCGAATGCAGCGTTGAGTCAGTAGTAACACTGGTGTGGTGGAGGCGTGCAGAATGTCGCTGCCTGCAAAAAAGCTGCAAACCGAAAATACACTTTTTGAATCCACAGCAGCTCCGCTCGCATCACGCACAGTGGAAGCAATACTGCTGACTGTTTTATTTTTCTGTCATCAACCGACAGCATGCACAATCTGGATTTTTTTTAATCCGACACGATGACCAATAATTACCAGCTTCTGATGGCTGATAGCGATAAGATCACCAATAATTTCACATTTTTGTGCTTTAAAGAGTTGGTAACTTTTAGTTTCTGCACATCTGACGGTCAGAAAGGTTTAAATGAAGCGAGTAAAGATGGATGATTGGTCGAATAGGTCAATAAGATTTGTAGTGGAACCTGTATTGCAAATTTAAGCTTTCTTCTTCTTCTTGTTCTTCGTGTTTATTGGTGGATCGCAAACCAACTTTCATGGTGCCAACAGCCGTGTGCGAGTTTGTAGATTATTATCAGATCCACTTATCGCTTATCGATTTTCACTTATACCGATAAATATCTGATAATGTAAACTTCCCAGTGTCGGTCCAGTATATATCATGAATCTGCGAAAATATAATGAATATCTTAACACATTTTAAGATGGCTCCGAATAATTCTGTAGAATCAGTATTTCTTTTTACATTTTGTTGATTGACTAATTGACTTATCTAACTACTAAACAATCAGATTAGTCGGTAATGAAAGTAATCTTTGCTTGCACTCAACAGTTTTCTCTCTCAAACTGCTGCATGCCTGTTGGATTTCCCACCAGTCAGCCACTCAGTAGATAGCCAGTTGTTATTTTTGTCCACCAGTCAGTCAGTCAGTCAGTCAGTCTGACCGGCCGGCTGCCAGTCATGCAGTCAGACTGTGTGTTTTGCTGTGAGGAAAGCGCAGAGTTGTGGTATTCCTAAATAGTGGTTGGCTTCGCTTGGCTGACAGAACATGTCCTCTTGGCCGGCGGTTGTGTGCGGCTCAACCACAGTGTGTGTGTGTGTGTGTGTGTGTGTGTGTGTGTGTGTGTGTGTGTGTGTGTGTGTGACAAATTAAACCATTTTTATTTAAACAGTGGCTGCTATTTTACAATACAAGAAAGTTATTGATAATTTGGTTGTGGTTGGGCGAAAAAAGGGCCTCTCCACTTTTGCCTTGTCTGGACTCGTCAGCTGGTTCTGTTGGGATTTGTTCTCGCTGAAAACTTTTACGAGATATTTAACTTTGTCATAAACTACATTTTTCTATGCACAGTTAAAACTCAAACTAACCCTAGTAAAAGGAGATATTGTTAAAGGAGGTTGAGTTTTTCTGTGGTTGAAAGTCAGAGTTGTTAAACTTGGTTGCGGAAGGTTTTTCAATGTGCAGGTCGATTAGTAAAATTAAACAGTTTGATGTGGTTTAAGAAAGAAACGCTGAGCATCCGTGGTTCAAACTTTTCACCCTGTAATTTTGTCCCGTGAGTCAGGTTTTTGTCACATGTAATGAGCCGAGTGATGCATCTGTGTCAAACTGTTACTGACAAATGTGACAACGAGTAAAAATTAACTTGTGAAGTGTGAAATCAGAGTCAGCACTGTAGTTAAATTTGGATCGTGACAGAAGATAGTTTCACATACCAGTTAATCACGGTTGACTTGATTTAACGGGATCAAAACAACAATGATTTAACACTTTTATACACTCCTTGTAAACCTTTTATATAAATATTTGCCTGAAGCTGAACTCTCTGTGATATAGATCGTGCTTTGCGTGTTTGCTGGCCCTCACGCTATTTTTTTTCCCTGCTCTTAATGGTCAACACTGTGACGCTTTAATGAATCACAGAGCATTAGTCACGCTGGGAAAACACCTCTGTAAATGTTTCTATTTCCATTTATCATCCTTCACTATTGTCTTCCTTCACATGACAGATCTGCTGACGGTTGTTGTACCTGTGCCTTCAGGCTGTCTCAACCTGTAATCACACTTGTTTTTACGATTCTGTCAATGGTTTTTTTCTTGACAGTTAACAGCAGTGAAGTTTCAGATACCAAACATAAATCTCCTGCAGAACACGAACTGGGGATGTTGTGACCTTTGGTACCCCCCCTTCAATTCAGAGTATTGTTCAAGTTTGAACATTAGAGATGAGACATAGTGTGTTTGACAAGTAACCATTTAACCAAATTAGAATATACACCTTTTCTAGTTAGTTACATCCAACAAATATCATGACAAGATGCTTATAGGATTATAGAGAATACAACTCCATTGTCCACTAGGATGGAATATTGTCTGTAGCTTACCAAGACATAGCATGAGACCTCGTTCAGCAACTCTGTTGGTAAATGTAATGGCTGTTTAAATTAAGGCTTAAATACAGCAGCTCATTTATTTATTTAAGATTTCCATAACTGTCAAACTAAATATCAAAATATCTTGTAGATACAAATATAATATTTGTTCAAAATATTGCTTGAATTTTGCAAAAAATGTCTGTATAGAGGACAAAAAAAAAAAAATATATATATATACTGTATTTATAATACATAATCATATATTATGTTATATGTATATGTTGGTGAGTTTATGATATATTGTAAATATAGATAATACCACTATATATATATATATTAAGATAACATATACACACAGAAGAGAGAGAATAGGAGGAGAGAGAGAGG
>NC_044203.1:35211492-35221492 GCF_900880675.1 Sparus aurata | reverse complement strand
TCTCTGTTCTCGAACTCTGAACGGTTTTATCTTGGATATTCACGTGAGGCGGCAAAACACATGAAAGTAACCCGACTCCGTTAAATCAAAAGGGAAATCTCACCAGTATCTTCAATTTTTTCTTTGCTGGGTTAGTTTTTTTTTCAGGCTTGTGGCTCAGTGGTTTTTTACTGCAGTAAGCCAACAATGCAAAACAAAGTGCTCCACCCGCATTCAACAAACTTCTTAACTCTTGAACTCTCTCTCTTCTAAACATTTGCAGTTTTACAAACTGGGGGTCTTTCTGATATTCCCAGAAAAAAAAATGACGTATTCAATAACTGTTAATGCAAATCGACCATTTCCTGCTGCTGCAGCTTCACAGTGAAAGCATTTAACAGACGAAACAAGTGACAAGTTGACTTTATTTGTGACGTAGCTCCAAGAAACATTATGAGTTTGTCAAGGATCCTCAGCTTAAAAGTGTGGGTAATCAAAAATGCATCCACAAATCAAGACAGAGGCCATTTTTCTGCAATTTTTGTGAGTTGATAAGTTTGAATTATTAAGTAAGACCAAGTCCTGTCACTGTGCTCTCTTGTTCACAGACTCACGCTGTGTGCAGCAGATTGCGGACACACCATTGCTCACAGAATGATGGAAAAAGGACAATTATTTCCAGACTTACTTTTAAAATGACATTAGTTTATCTTGCTGCCTGTAGTTTTAAACAATATTTGCTGTTACCACGAGAAACTACAGGTGTCGCCAAATCAACAAGAAGAAAAAACTTTAGGATTACAAGTTTAAACAGTTTTTAAACAGTTAAAAATGACAGAATTTTCTTCTACTTTTAGTCTTTAGGTTAATTGCCTCCTATAAGAAATATAAGCTGTCATTCGTGGATTTTCACACATTAGTTATGTTTTTAATCATTTTTTTGTCATAACAAGATGTCCCCTCCCTTCACCTGCGTGGCCTGACTCATCCTATAACCAGTTTAAAAAACAAATCATACAGTTTTATTCTGTGATTCAGCATCAGAAATCAGAAATCAGTGCACTCTTCACCTCCAGCCTCTATTCACAACTTCCTGCATGCACCCAACTTCAGTTAGGTTTGCCAGTAGAACAGTTTCCTTTTTAATCCTCCTGCAACCACCACTCCACCTTTCAGCTTCATCAGTCATCTTCCTCTCCTTAATAACATTAAAGCATTAATTTAGCTGCTGAATATTAAAACATCCTGGCTTTATTTTGAATCTAGCAGCCATGAACTGACACGTCTACACTGTTTTTTTGGCCTATATTTGCCCAAAATCAAATATAAAATAAATATTTATATAAATATAACATGCATGTAAGCAGATTTTGATGCTACTGGTGGATTTGGTGGTAATACTGCAGCGTTGCCTCCACTTGCAGAGGCAGCCTACCTGCTACACCCACCTCTGGCCTAAATGTGCACATCTGAATATTTGTACAGACGACCTTTCGCTGAGCTCGTTGTTTCCTGGCATTAGTTTCTTGCACGCTGCTGTTTGCCACTCGGTGAGCAGGTGTAGGGTGGAGCCGCTTCACAGACCGTCAGTTAACGCTCAGTCTCAACCGTCCTCCTGATATTACGTGGAGCTAAAATGTCACGTATCGGTGGGGTGAATGCGGGCGACCCAGTGCGTGTGTGTGTTGGCGTGTCTGTGTGTGTCTGTGTATCTGTGTGTATATGTGTCTGTGTATCTGTGTGTGTGTGTGTGTGTGTGTGTGTGTGTGTGTGTGTGTGCAGTCAGCAGTGATAGACGGGAAAAGTTCCCATCGGTTGTCTTTCTCACGCAAACACAGTCAGAAGCCGGAGTACACGTCACTCTATATGACAGTCATTTAATTAGCCAGAAGCTGAAAAATTCCACTCTGACACACAGATGTATTTTTACATATTTATTCTGATTTAATACAATTTGTTTAATTAAAAATAAATGTATCTCTCAGAGTAATCAGACTGTTTTCACATTAATAGACACGTAAAAGTTTCTGTTTTACAGCTGAGCAGAAATATTTGTCACCTTCAACTGAAAAACTGTAGAAATATTTATCTGAATACATGAATAATCTGTAAAATGAGATTAAATTCATATTTTTCTGAACAGGTGAGTGTTTTTATTAAGTTTGACTGATTTCCAGTGAAGCCAGAGCAAAATGTCAACAGATGGAATCACTTGAGTCAGTCAGTTTGTTCTTAACAGACTCATTTGAATTAGAAACACGTTCAAGTTGTAGTATTAGTAAGAATTAAAACACAAGATCAATAATGGAAAATGTTATGTATAAAAACTTCTGGAATCTGACCTGGTTTTTAAATCCTGAAATTAGCTTGACATCAGTTTTTGTGTCACTTTGATCATTAAAATACTTCTATTTTAATTCTCATCGATATCTGTGCACCAGAATAAAATAAGTATAAATAAAAATATAAAAATAACATATTTTAAAACGTGTTTATAAATATCAGGATGTCTTTAAATCCTGGAGTTTTAAAAATCTTGAAATGTGTCATCTTTATTCAGAGGCCGAGTGGTAATTACAGTGAACAGCAGCATTTTATTGTCAACAAGAATTTTAAAGGTTTAAAGGCGAATCAATCAAATACAATCAATCGACAGTACAACAGGCTTTTTTTAGATTGTGAAACTAGGGAGGGAGAAACGCAACGAAGGTGCTCCGCTGGATTTGAGGCGGTGGCCCAACACCTAAACCACAAAGACATGAAAACATGAATAAACATTGATGATTTAATCAGTGTGTTCATGAACTTCTGCAAAGTTCACACGGTTAGAATCAAAGCTGCAGAGGCCGAGAAATCCTGACTTCCTGGATCCTATATTTCCCATGATGCAACTGCTGTGTTCAGTCACTTTTACTTGAGTCTTCCTGCCTCATGTGTGTCAGACTCCATCCTGTTTGTAACACAGATTTCACGTTATTAAAAGTAAAAAATGTGACGTTCAGACTCCCCGAATCGTCAGAAATCTCCACGATGCAAATCACACGACTCCCCGGAAAGTCGAGAAAGTCGCTGCTCGTAACGGACCCACTGCGGTCGCCTCCTTTTTTTTTTTTTTTAACAGCGGTGGGCGGGGTCAAGTCACAGAGGAGGCCATCGGCGCCGCGGTCTGAAAGTACAAACTGTCAGAGTGAAAGTTTAAAATTCGAGTCTTGCAAAAAAACAATCAACTGTCACTCGACTCTGTTCATAACTGAACACAGTCACATTCAGACTTTCTCTCCTCTCGCTCTCTCACCCACCACAGCGGCGGTATTACTGTCGTGTCTGATGTGGTCTCTCTCACCTCACATAACCATCTCTTTTCCTCTCTTCTCCCCACCATCTTTTTATCTTCTTTCTTCTTGTTTCAACCCGTCTGTCTCCTTTTCCTCTTTTTTCCTCCTTCATCTTCCACCTATTTTCATCTTTTTTCTTTACTTGTGCTTTATTTTTCCCTCCTCCGCTCTCTCCTTTCCTTTTCATCCCTGCGCTGTTTATGAACTTACTCATTTCCTCTTTTCATCTTATTCATTCATGTACCAGTCTTAATTTCCTCTCCTGTTTTTTTTTTCTTTCTTTCTTTTCCTCCATCTTTACTTTCTGTCTTCTCATCCTTTTCTCTCCTTTTTTCCCCTCTTTTCTTTTGTCCAAATTAGACTCCAATCCTTCCATTTCCAGCTTTCTTTTGACTACTATCTTGTCATTTTCTTCCCTTTTCCTTTGAATTTCAAAATAAAACATGAAGAAACATTTAGAAATTCTGGATATAACGTGATTAGAAGCAGAGAAAAAAACCATACGACCAAAAAACGAGCCAGAACTTTTGAGTCGGCCTTCCAGTAAAAGTGAGTTAAATAAATGAATTATGCTACAAACTCATTAAACTAATTGTTCCCCTCTCTCTCTCACTTTCCGTCCAGGTGAGCCGAAGCGGTACCAGGTGGTGATCCACGGTATCGAACCTCTGCTGGAGACTCCCCTGCAGTGGCTCAGCGAACACCTCAGCCACCCGGACAACTTCCTGCACATCTGCGTCATCCCAACACCCACCGACTGAGGCCACGCCCACTCGCACCTCACTGTCACCGCGACAACCAGCCGACCCCGCCTGGGTAACTCCACGGAAAAAAAAAAAAAAAAACGGTACCGCTCGGAGGTGGAACTAACAAACTCTTTAACGAGGAGACGAGAAGCTTAAAACGATGAACAAAAGGATGCGAGGGAGGAATCTCACAATCCTCCTTCTCCCGTCTTGTCGTCTGTTTATATTTCTACTCCTCCCACAACCACTCCTCCTCTTCTCCTCTCAGAAGACTTGTTTATAGGACGCGAAGGATGAAAAGATCTTCTTCTCGTCCTCCTTCTGCTCCATAAAAAGAAAGACATGTCTGGAGGTGGAGAGGTGGTTGAACGAGCCTCCTTTTTTTTCTACTCTCATCCTCTCCTCCTCGTATGCTTCTCCAAACAAACAAACAAACAAACAAACATCTCCATGAGGAGGAGACGAGGTGAACGGATTCCTCTTTCCTTCATCCTGCATCTTCTTCCTCGTCTCGTCCAACACACAGAGACTGTCCTGTGGACGTGGAGACTTGGATTGTTTGGGATTCGAGGAGAGGCGTATCCAGTCCTGCTGAAGTTGCCTTAGTTAACACATTCATGCGCTTACGTCATCATCATCATCTTCTTCTTCTTCTTCTTCTTCGTCGTCGTCGTCCGGACACACAAAGCTACTCTGAGTTTACATCACAGCCCGCAAACATTACCGTCATCTCCAGGAACGTCTGTTGTTGTTTTTTTTAACTGTTTGACATTAACGTTGGAATAAGAAGAAGACACATAACTCTGCGCTGACGAGCATCATCTAATTATTAGAGTTATTTTTAAAAAAGCAACTTAACAAGCAGTCAAAATGTAGACGTGTTATCACCTTAAATCTCAGCTTTAACTCAAAAACAGTGTATCTAATCTGTGTTTTTTAATCTTCGTTTTTCACCACGTTCACACATCTTGAGTTAGTTTCCTTTAACGGTTACACGCTCCTCTGTTGCTGACGGGATATTACAACCGTCAAGACCAGATATGGGAACTAAAAATGACACGTTCCCCTCAAATCTGTGCATTTTCTTTACCTTGTTGTCTTTGCCGAGTTCTTCTGAGAGATAAACCAGCTGGTTGTGAGACGAAAGCGTCACGTGGAACGGCGCCGCACGTGTTTTCAATAGCAGGTGTTGATTTATCTCCCGTCAATACGACACAGTTTGGCCGTTTTACTGTCTGTTTTTGTCAGATTTGGCCCGAGCCTCTTTGTCTGCAGCCAAACTTAAAAGAGCATCTGGTTTTGTTTCGGTTTAAGAACTCAGCTCAGATAATGAGACAGCAGGAACGATTAGCATTAAGTCTGCAGGCCGCAGACGTTCGACATTAAGCTTTCGGTGTCAAATCTTAAAGTTTGTGGACAGAAACCGAACAGGCAGAAGGATGTACGTCTGTGGACAGAACGTTAGTCAGCTTACATCGCTGGTTGTTGTGACCATAATTAATGAATCGATCACGGTTTTGTTTGTTTTTTTAGCGTTGTGTATCAGCATCTTTTTTACATTCATACTGAAATAAAATGACAGTTAAAAACATGCAGCAATGTTACTCCAAATGACTCCAAATAAAAGTATGTTGATTGAAATATCTGTCGGACGATGTGGTTTTTATTCGCGGCTCCACACAGATGTGATGTTTTCATCTTCCCAAAGTTGGACGTTTAAATCAGATGATTTATTCGTGTCACGATTTCTTTCAGCTGCACGTTGTCGCCTTTCCCACCTCGGCCAAGCACATTTGTTTCACGCTGTTTTTATCAACCCATGTTGGCGTTGTATGTTTCTGCAAACCACAGATATGTTCTAACTTTTCCTCGCGTTCAATTTTCAATTTTATGTTTTGACACTGTGCTTCCAGTCTGGTTGGTTCAGGCAGGAAAAGTTTCGGCTTAAAATACCTGGTTTTGTTGCGACAAACGCAGCTGGAGATGAACGGACATGTTCAAATATCAGTTTTTTAATCGCCGCTAACTACATATTAATGTCCGGTGGATTCACACTTACAAATGTTAGAAATAGAGTCTCAGACTGCCGTCACGCTCAGCTGCGATGTCACTGTGAGGGCTGTCACGATATCAGACGCATTCACAAGAATCGCCAAAAATATAAACATTCGAGAAAAGAAATTCCTCTAGATGAGCCTGAAATATCACCACGTGTACGATTAACGAGCCATCAATATTTCGCATTTCACTATTTGTGTTTTGCAGAGATGTAGAACGCCAAGATTTTATTCTGATATGACTTTGCTGGTTACAACAGAAAAACCCACATGTTGGTTTTGGTATCATAAAAACGCTTCACCTGTTTTCGGAGCTCAGCTGCCGGGTGAAAGTGTTCGACTGGTTTTTTTTTCTGGGTTTGAACCTCGCAGAGCAGACTTACGACGGCTTCCTTCCCCCTCTGGTGTTTAATCTTCTTTTCACTTTATCCACCTCATAAAGAGCATCTCGCTCTTCTGTGTTTTACTGCTGACACTCGCCCTCCCTCTCCCCCTTCATCTCCCCTGGTTAATTATCTGTTGGCATTCCACCCGCTGCTAATGAGACCGCTAAACTGTCCTGTCAGACGGGCCTGAGGGTTGCTCTGTCACTGTGTGTGTGTCTGTGTGTGTGTGTGTGTGTGTGTGTGTGTCAGAGCGAGCAAGCCTGGTTTTCGCGGAATCAAACCGTACAGTGTGAGTGTGTGATTTGTGTGTGTACATAATTACAGACACCATTTATAACCCCCCGCAGGTGTGTGTGTGTGCCTGGCTTCTCACACACACACACACACACACACACACACTCATGCCTTGTCACACTGCCAGTCTGCTAATTTGAAGTGTGTGTGCTGTGTGAGTGATGTCACACACACACACACACACACACACACACATCATGTCATCACGTCAGGCTTCCTCACCGCTGATGCTGCCGCCAAGCATGATGGGACGGCGGGGGTTTATGGTGTTGAGTCAAGACCCGTGGCTCGACGTGGGGTACGGTGTGTGTTTGTTTGTGTGTGTGTGTGTGTGTGTTTGTATACACACACTGCAGCTCTAGACGCAGTGATGTGGAGTCTGTCTCACTCTGTCATCTCGCTGACACACACAATTTTATGGGATTTCCCGAGCCGCCGTCCGACCCGGTACTGTACAGCCCAGTGAGGAGAGGAGGGGGGGGGCGATGTCAGCGGCTCACTGAGGTGTTTAGATGGAATGAGTCAAACGTAAATTGTTTGCAGGGCCGCATTTCCAACTTCTCCTTCCCTGAATCTGAGCGGAAAAAAGTTGTTAGTAGTAGCTTCGGCCTTTTTGGGTCATCGCGCTGACCGGTTCTAAAAAATGTGTCTTACTCAGCTCGCTCATTTACATCTGGAAGCTGCCCAGCGGAACCACAATGTGATCCGCTAGGGAGCAGAACCACTGGAGCAGAACATGAGTGTTGAAACTGTTTCAAATTGTTGGAGAAAAAAAATATCCACATTTCGGTATTTTTGTCAAGACAGTCAGAGAGGTCCAAATCTACTATCAGACTCATTGTTAACCACCCAGAACCGCTCAGCCACAAGATCTGCATCAGGTCGTGGTCACTGACCAACACCACCCACCTGAATACGTCTCTCTCTCTCTCACAACGGATCTGCACCAGAACTATTCTGGGCTCTGGGTTCAGTAGTTTTTGTGTCGTCCTGCTGATGAACCAGCACCAACACAACTTCCTTTGTCGGTATTATTTATACTCACCTGATCCGTTTCCTTCCCCTTCGACTCGGTGACGGCTCCCCGAACCTGCAGCGGCCCGACACGAACCCAGAGTTCTGATTATTTCACATGTTGACTTCTCTCTGGTCTTAACCAACAACCCGGTTTACATTTCTCTAATAAGAAAAGATTGTGAGAAGTATTCAAACTATGAAAAACAAAGATGGTTGTGCGATGACGGATTACATGACACGACCTGGACCGCAGCAGCGTTTTGCTGTCTCGCACGCGGCGCCGTGTCAGCGAGGACGAATCATGAAACATACCTCTATAGTTAACACTTCGCGATCAAGTCACAGCTGCGTATCTCAGAAAAAACAGCTGTGTGTCCAGCTTCAGTTACCAGAAGATTCAATAACTCTAAATGGATTGTTTGGCTCGAGAAAACAGGAGAACCGTCACGCCGTCTTCAGTTTCATCAACACCAGATTTGGACAAGCTCGGACGACGACGGAGGAATAAATATATATTGTTGAGTCATAAAAAGAAAAGAATATTACAAGTCGTGTCCTCTAACTGAACGTTAATAATGGAGGGGACTGTTGTTGTTGTCGTCGTTGTTGTGTGAGTTTAATTATTCTCAGGAAGGTTTTTTTTTTTTTTTTCATTCATTCACAGTTTGTTTTGTCTCCATACCGACTGCAAACACTCTGCTGTGTGTTCCAATAATAGACCAAAAACTTTACCGGACAACTGATTTCGAGCAGATTCCGCGAAACAACTCTCTGTCACACACACACACACACACACACACACACACACACACACACACAATCACACACACTTTTACCATCAACTCAAACCGCAAACTATGCCCTCCAACCCAGTCCCCTACTGTCCTGCCTGATTCCGTGAAACCACAGTCTCTCTCTTTTTTTTTTCTTCTCTCGCTCTCTCTCTCAAACACACACACACATGCACACACACACACATGCACACACACCTTCTGCTTTTTTTGTTGTTGCTGTAAGCGTCTCAGGGGGGCCGCGGCGCTCTGGTGTGTATCAGACAGCAGAGCGGAGATCAAGAAGATCAACAGATGAGAGCGATTAGTGATGAAGAGGAAGTCATGAGTGTGTGTTCGTGTTCTGGAGCCGTGCACACACACACACACACACACACACACACACACACACACACACAGATACAACACAACAGATTGAGACAGATAACTGGCATGTGAAAATGACGACATCCTGTAAGTGTGTGTGTGTGTGTGTGTGTGTGTGTGTGTCTGCTGTTACACACCTTCAATCTGAATATGGAAGAAAAATAATAAAAATGTGGGATTAACAGGGAGGATAAATCTGAAGCACGAGTGTTAAAACTCAACATCTTTGTCTGGACGTGTTTGTCTGTTTGTAGTATAACAGACCAAACTGCTCCACCTGTCATCAGGCCTCTTTAACATGTGATACAAGTTCTTTTTTTTTACATTTAGCCTTCCTGGAAAAGTGGAAAACAAAATGCTTGTCATCACTATGGATTTATTTCTTCACATTTTCCAGTTTCTCACACGTTTTGCCTCCTTTTTCCAATTTGTTTTGTTGTTAAATTTGATTTAAATGAAGTTCCAGAAGCATTAAAGCTGTAAAAATGTCTTAAATGTAGTTTTGTGAAACCTTTCACATCGATTTAACACTACAAATGACTCAAAACGCTCTTATATACTTTCTTTTTGTATTCTTCTCTCATTTTTGTTTTATATTCATCAATTTCTTTCAATTTCTGTGGTCGTTTCTGTTATTTGTGCTGCTGCAACGACCAAACAAAGCTTCACCTTCATCTCTTCATCCCCTTGTGGCTCAATTGTTAAAAAATGCACGCTAAAGTGCCCTCCTGGGAGCCAAAACGTGTGCTAAAGTGCCCTCCTGGGAGCCGAAACGTGTGCTAAAGTGCCCTCCTGGAACCAAAACGTGTGCTAAAGTGCCCTCCTGGGAGCCAAAACGTGTGCTAAAGTGCCCTCCTGGGAGCCAAAACGCACGCTAAAGTGCCCTCCTGGGAGCCAAAACGCACGCTAAAGTGCCCTCCTGGGAGCCAAAACGTGTGCTAAAGTGCCCTCCTGGGAGCCAAAACGTGTGCTAAAGTGCCCTCCTGGGAGCCAAAACGTGTGCTAAAGTGCTCTCCTGGGAGCAAAACC
>NC_044203.1:35183992-35206492 GCF_900880675.1 Sparus aurata | reverse complement strand
GACAAACCGTCCTTTTCTTTATTTCTCTCACAAGCAGAGTTTAATAAAGTATATTTGAAAAGAAACTACGATCAGACCTCGTCTCTTAAACGTTAATATAGTTCTGATTTGACAAGAAGAAGAGTTGGAGTTTGGGTTACAACTGAACTTAAAGGTCGACTTTACTACAAGAAATGTCAGGAAATCGTTTACATCATGAACAATCACGAAAAAAACTCCCACACACACACGATGAAGGTCAAAGTACCGAAACGTTGTCGTCATTAAACTTAACTGCAAGTGCAGCGAACAGTGTGAGGGAGTTTTTTGATCAGTTCTGTCAACTTGATCTGCACCGTACAATCTTACAAACCTCAAAAATTACCAACGCAAAGTATTCTAATAATGAAAAAGGGGAAATATTTTATTTAATCTACTTTTTGTTCCTGATTTTGTCGGCCCTCTGTCTTCTCCTACGCAACGTGTCGATCCTCTACACGGTGATGGAACTATTAAATATTTTCCTCCAAGCACACAGACGTACCTGGCAAAATAACAAATAAAAACACAAAACCAACATGCAACTATCCGTACGACGAGGAAGAGAACCTGCGGATGTCCGTCTTTGTTTCTCCGCCTCTGTGACTTTTTTGCCGGATATTCAGTAAATAGTAAATTCCAAGCTGCCGTCAATGAGCGCAGGTTGGATTGAAATCTAAAATGAGAGTGTCAGAAATGAGTCTCGGTGTCCTTCAGTAATGAATCTGAATATTTCTGTTTGATTATTAAAGAGAGGAACGACGTTGGCTCTCCAGAGAGGAGCAGGACTGTCTGGTAGTTTCCTATTCTGGTCTGCATCGTCATCTGATGAACTGAGATGACACCAGTGTAGGAGTGTGTGTATATGGAATTGTTTCATTTCTTATGTGTGTGTGTGTGTGTGTGTGTTTTCTTAATAATATCCATGCAGAGTGTATGCTGAAAGATGACGAGGGGTCTGTGATGTTCTGAGTTAATAACTTGTGGTTTTTCACGAGCCACATGTTACAAAGGAGCTTCTGATCTATCACACACACACACACACACTTACTTCCTGAATTGTACTGTACGACATACTCCTGTATATGTATACACACACTCACAGACACACACAAACACACACGTGTTAAGGTTGTATGATGTGGTATAAACAGCTGACAGCTTTTAAGTTTTATGTCTCATCTGATATCTGAAATCTGATCGCTGATTTGACGCTGTTACTATTTTTGTTTTATGATTTGGATATTTCTTCTGGCTCTGCTTCATCAATAAAACAAACTTAAACTGATATCTTGTGGTGTTAATCGGATGCCATTTGGTATCCATGTGGAAACACCAACACAATATGTTACAGATTGAAATAAATAAACAGATAAATATCTTTATATTTAATTAAAATATGTAATTGTCAGTTTTTGGCTATTAGCTTGAGATGTAACGTATCTGAGGTCAGACGTAAACAAACGTATGCTACTTTTTAAAGTGCATGTAGGATTTAACTCTTCACACCATTTAGGTTTAAGTTACCTCAAGAAAATAAGAGTCGACAGCAGATTGTCAGCATTGCTAACATGCTAACCGTGACAATGCTAACGTGTCACCTGGCATAATCTTTACAATCTTAGCGTACTGGGTTAGCGAGCTAATGCTAGCTCTGGCACTGTCAAGGATATCAGATTTTCACTACACAATTAATTAATGATAACTATATTATATATAATATCTAAAGAAAATGTATGAAATTTAAATAAACATCCAAACTGGTGAGCTAATTTACAACATCATTTTGAGCAGCTAGCTCGCTAGTTTCTGCAGTGTCTCCTTAATTCTTGGTCGGGCAGGTGGACACCAACAACAAGGTGTGAATGGATGATGTAAGAGGCACTGGATACTTTCATATGTATACTAATATTACCCACAATAACAATATTTCATTTTAAACATCACGGTTATTACAGAAAACATTGGCAGGACTGGGTTTTTTCACATTAACTCAGACTAACTTCAAAAACAAAGTTATGACAATATCTATCAAATTTCATGCCGATCCATTCAGTAGTTGTAGGAGCGCTTTGGTGACACAAAGAAGATGTCAACCTCAGGGGGGCGCTAGAGGAAAAAAATAAAACCAGGAGATCCACCAAAGCCAGCAGGATTCAGCCTCTGAGGACCACGAACGTCAAACTCATCCAGTAGTTGTTGAGTGTTTCTGTCCGCTGGTGGAACGACAGACCGACATTTACGAACACAGAAAAAAACAAGCGGCTAAAAGGTTTCTGATGACATCACACCGTCACAGGAGACTAAGATGCAACAAATAAAATAAATCATGTCCAAAATCTTTATTGTCTTTTATAAAGACAGAGAAGAAACTGTTAGCAGAGCTCTTTGGCGACAGACTGCAACGTGATTTATGGGGAAATGTGGTCTTGATTTGGAGAAACATTTGGCTCACAATCGTCTCCATCAATCTCTGACTTGTTTATAATGTTTGTGATTATTTGATTAACAGCTGCAGTCGGTTTGATAAGGACATTGATGTCTGATCCTGTCACTTCCACATCTTCAGAAAAAAAAAAACACCAAGAAAGGCTTCGACTTCCTGTCACAGACTTTTTTTTTAATTTGGAAGGAAAAGTATATTTCGGGGAAGTGCGAGGGAAGTCGGAGGAGGTTTGGGGTGGGGCAGGTCCGGGGGGTGAGGCGCCTGACTCACCCGTCCTGACCAGTGACCCTCCTCTGCTGTCTGAGCGGCGTGACGACGTTCTGCAACGCGTTTACGGTAAAACAGCCGCCAGGGACGCCACTCGGTTTCCTAAAAACATCTTCAGTTGCGTCACTCTGGAACGCAGCATGGAGGAGATGGAGTGTGTGTGTCTTTGTGTGTGTGTGTGTGTGTATACAGCTTGTGTGTGTGGGTGTCGAAGGGCTTGTTTGGTTTGTGGTTTCATTTTGATAGAAACTAATCACAACATTTCAGAGGAAACTGATACAAACTGATCTCCCGAGAGACCGATGACGAATCAGTAAACGGAGACGTGAAAGAAGACGAACGTTTAAGGTGTGTGTGTGTGTAACTCTCAGTGTGTATGTGTGTGTGTAACTCTAGTGTGTGTGTGTGTGTGTGTGTGTGTAACTCTCAGTGTGTGTGTTTGGAAGTACGTGTGCTTGTACACGTTTTTATTTGTAATCGTACAAAAAGTGCATTTGCGCCTCCTGATGTGTGTGTGTGTGTTTAGACTGTTATTCATGAGTGTGTGTGTGTTTATGAGAGTTAAAATGTGTGTGGCCTAGTGTGTGTGTGTGTGTGTGTGTGTGCACATAAATCATGAGCGTCTTCACTGAAACGAGGCCAGCAGTGCTGTCACTGTTTACTGTCAGCTCTTCTCTCCGGCCTCACAGCCTGAAGCTGCATCCTGATTTAGAGAAGCGTCGCTAAATTATCAACTTTATCAAGATTTGTCCTCGCTAGATCGCGAATACACACGAAGAATTTCACGACAATCTGTCGGCCAGTCGTTGCGAGAAGTGTTGGAGAGCCCGTCTGACTGCGTGTCATCGCCGCTGATCGCCACCAGCTGTGCTGACGAGCACAAACATGTTCCAAACCAAAAAAAGTAGAATGCGCTTGGACAAACAATAATGTTGCTCTAATAAGAAAGAAATGTTCCCATCTGCATCTGATCTGGATCAAAATACAGTTATGGACCTAAATGGACTGAGAACATAACTTCCTCTGCGTGCAAAACTCCTAAAATATGTATAAAAATGAGGACAACCACGGGAAGAACATGTTTTCAGCTTGGACAGCAGCTTGACCCGGTCAGGAGGTTCAGCAGGCTCGTAGAGTCCAAACTGTTTAATTACAACATCACGTGACCAATGTGGCCCAAAAAGACTTCACCCATAAGCTAACATTGTGGAAGAAAGGGAGTAGATACACGTTTTAGAGCATCCAAACTCCTGAGAATTGGTTTGTTTCACTGTTATAAGTTGATTCTCTCGGTCCAACAAAATTTGGAACGTCTAGAGCCGCAACGTTCTCTCTTCAGACGCTCTGCGGGCCACAAAAACATGGAAGATCTGGGTGTTTAATTCCTGGAAAGTCGAGCTTCTTTGGCTTCAAAACGCCTCTAACGCCGTGTCCAGATGTAATGTCATGTCTGTAATGTCAGACTTGGTTTGATGCAGATATGTTTAAAGCAAAAAATGGCGGGTCTTCTGGGCGCCGCCTACTTTCCACGGAAGATTCGACAACTTGTTTTGTGCTGCGTCATCAGAATGTGTGAGAGGAGACTGCACATTTTTCGCGTCTTTGAGAAGAAGAAACCGGAAGTGCACAAATGCTCATTTCCGGGTTTCGGACGCGGTCCTGTGGCACTCTGTCGAGGGTGAATCCTCGCCGATTCAGCACCATGGACAGGGCTGACGTTCCTGAACAACTGCAGAGAGGTCGTTTACTTTCAGAGCAACAGGCGCTTGTGTTCAGGGTGACAGACTTTCGGAATAATGAGCTCATGGAACGATGGCGTGGCTAAACTGTTAGCGCCTCTCCTCCCACGTCTGCACCAGGCGCCAAAAGACCACAAAGCAAACTACAGAGTCGACTGTAGGGCCAAAGGTGAATGACTGTAACATACAGTCTGTAAAGAGACAGATCAGTGCTGCGGTCTCCTCGTATGGCAAATGAAGTGGTTTCAAAGGTGAAGGTAAGACCAGAGAATGATCTCTGTCGTGGCTCAATCACTGGGAGAGTGTGAGAGGACTCACTACAAGCCTGTCGGCGTGAACTGAAAGAGGATAAAGTGAAAAATATCATCCTCTGATCGACTGAAATGTTAAATTACCTCTTCTTCTGATCGCTAGTGGAACAACAGTCCACCTCAATGATGGGGGCGACAAGATACAGATTCGCAGAAAAGACTCTAAAAGACATTTCCCTCACGTTAACAAGAAGCCAACAAACAGACTACAGTTTCTTTTAACTGTAACTCGTGGGCGTCCCCTTTTCTTCAAAACTGTGGGCATCTCGTGCTGTTTGTGTGAAAAAGAGGACTGTGCAAGATGAGATAACACTGGAGCCTTTATCAAACCCTGTGGGGAAGTCGGATGGCAGATAAACAAACCTTACCTCGGCTCAGCCGGGCCTGACATTTCTGTACATGCATCTGGACCCGTGGGATATCCCCCCTCCTCCAGTGGTGGTAGGTGTCGTCCTCCCCCGGTCAGAAAATCTTAGTGAAACCCCAGCGTCACGTCGCTGAGGTAGTGGAACTCGCTGTCAACGGGTGACTTGAGAAGTTTCCCTGATAGTAATAATAAGATAGAGCAACAGGAAAGAGAGACGCAGTGTGCAAAAGTGAAAGATGCTGAGTCAAAGGGTGGGGGCGCACCCAGTGTTTTTAGCTGGGTGATGAGGTAACGGATCGATACTGCTTTCTCATACGGTGAACTTCTTAATCTGTGTGGAATCCTTAATAACACGGAGGTGGAATGTGTTTTATCACTTCCTCTCTGCAAAATGTCAATTTGCACAGCTGTCTGCGGTGCAGATTAGTGTGAGAAGAAATCAGGTTTTTATTGTTTGTCGAGTCTGAATTTGTCATAACAGTCAAACACTGATGCTGACGGTCGGTGGCTGTATGAGTGTGAAGTTACTGCAGGAAACTGAATTCGTTGAAAATATTTATCATCTGTTCTCTGTTGCTGCTGTGGTCACCGCGGGGGAAGATATCTTTAATTAATATTTTTCTTTGGAAGATGGTTACCTCGATCTGACACGGTGTTTTTAAGAACGTTTTATTTTGGCGGCGCTCGGGGCTTTCTGTGCGGTGATGCTACCTCAGCTGGCGGTGACGGTGTGAACTGATAACAGTAGTTAATCTAACGCGGTTACTTTTTAAAGTCGTCATAACAAGATAAAAATGCTCGGACATCTGTTTATTTATTCGCTCCCCGTCTGAAACCGTGGATGTAGAATGAAACCTGTTGGCGGGCGGTGCTTCTGTCATTCCTATGAAACCTGCTCAGTCGCCTTGGGAGCCAAAAAAAGCTCGACTTCCTGGGTGTGAAAATCCCCGTTTCCTTCGTGTCGTGTCGTTATGCACGCCGGAGACTTCTGCCAACTGATTTAATCTTTAATCCTGTAGACTTTCCAAATGTTATTGAACTGAATGGATCAAATTGTGACAGTGAAACAAATCATTTTGCAGGGCTTGTTCTCCAATTATCTATCCAGATGCTTCTTTCACGATGTAAGCTTTCGGGGGAAACGTCTTTTTGAGCTGAAGCGCATTACGTAACGTACGGTTTGTCCACTACGAAACATGGCTCCCTCTTTTTTGAGGGCTTGGATGTTCCTGTCACCTCCCGAAAAGCCCGTTCTGCATCGATCGCCCAACGCGTTTAGGCCACAGTTGCCAAGTCCGCTTATTATAAGCGACTTCGGGCTTGTTTTTCTGTAAAGTCGCTTATAAATATTGGTAGTCGCGGGTTGCAGGTTTTTGGGCTTGTTGTTAAAGTGTTCCTCTTCCTATTGTATTGCATGTCATATTGTTTTGAAGTCCTGGAACTAAAACAAAAAAGGATCATAACGTATAAAAACAATAATAAATACAGCGAAACTTCTGGATTCAGGTTGATATTTTTGTCTGTGCAAAGTTTTTTTTTTTTTTTTACCACAAACGGAGAAGTCGCTTGTTTTGGGTTTGTTTCATAGGCCCGCTTGCTTGTTTCTCTCACGATATCTGGCAACACTGGTTAAGGCATCAGCTCTGTCGCGGATTTTGCAACCACGGCTGTGGCGAAGGCCTGGTTGAGCGTGGTGACATCACGACCTTACGGAAGTCCTGACAGCTCGTTCGGAGGCTGTGTGCACTCTCTGGGATACTTTTAAGGTATTTGTAGCACGGTACCTGCTTTATAATCAAAAATGGAGTCTGACTTACTAACTGAGGGAACATTTAGGAGAGCCCTGATGCTCTGAAGCCTTGATTTGCTAATTTAAATCCTGATTCTTAAGTGATTTGGGGGATTCATGCAGATTATCCAACACCTGGAGTCAGTGGCCTCTTCTGCAAAGTCACCGCTGTGTTCAGAGAGTCTACGTCGCGTTAGCTTTCTCTCTTTGACCACCCCCGACATACTGATGGCAAGAAACAGTCAAATGTCAACCGAGCAGCTCTGTGTTTTCAACGCCCTCCACGTCAACCTCTGTGTTGTGATTGGAATCATTGAGTGACGTAACGACTGCTGAGGTCACAGATGGAACGTGGGTGGTGACACTGCTGATAGTGAAGTAATATGACAAGCTAGTTTTAGTGCCCGTTTCAGTTTGACTTGACAAGGGTATTTCACCGCTGGAAAATGGTCTTAATATAAAAAAACTGTGCTGTCTACGCGGTGGAAACACGGAGGGAAGTTCGACAATCGCTCTTATGTTTGCACTACCCACGTGTAGCGCTACAGAGATGATTCGCAAAGTTTAGCTTTAAATCTAGCAGATGTAAAATTAGAAATCAACTCGCATTAATGGTTTTTTATTTGATCCTCCATCAGTTGATCTTTGACCTTCCTACTCTTTTTCCCACATAAGTCACGTAGCGGTTCTGTGCTGGTCCAGATCGGGTGATACTATCCACATTCTTGTCAGATTATAGCTGAGGCCTGATGACTGTAGGCTCTAAAATGAGTCATGTTGTCTGCATGTCTCCTGCATGCAGGATAAAAGACAGACCACAGTTGTTACTGCAGCCCATAGGGCACTGCGAGCTGTGTTCCCATTTCCTGCTCCAGTCTTAAAGCTTGGAATTGCGCGGAAATGGACATAAAGATTCACGACTTTTCTGCCAGAGAGCCTCGGTTTACTAGAAAAAGTTGTATTATGTGAATCGATGTGTTAGACGTTAAAAAACACGACTCTGAATCTCTGCTGGTGAGTCGGTCCGTCTGCTGTTTGCATCATCGGCCACTTTCTTTTGGTTTACTGTCTTTTCTTTGAAGCTCTGTTCTCACAGTGTCCATTTACGACTCTTATTTGATGTTTTTAAGCTGTGGCCGAACTATGTCTGGGATGAAAGTCAAACTCCACCCTCGGCAGTTTCATGTATTTTGGGCGATCAGAGCTTTCCTCAGGTGGAAGTATTTGGGAAATAAGCGACGTCAGCACGCTGAATATTTGTGCAACAGTACGTGAACGCCTAAAGGAGTCTTGAGAAAATGTTTAATCAGGCAAATTAAGTGAAAACAACTGTGACTAAGAACCTAAACCTTTCATAAATCCAATTAATGGAAACATCTTTACACGTGCTCTAGAGAAACATCTTTTGTGGTGCAGAGTTTGAGGAATGACTCTTGAAGGCCTCACGCAAGACGTCATCTTTCTAATTAAGCTTTATTTTGTTTATTATTCTGTTATTCTATCAGTATTTCCTGTCTTATTTAGTTCTTTATTGTGTTTTTTGACATCTGCTCTGGCAAGGTGATAAAAATATTGTAGGTTTCTCAAGTTTTCATTGTATTACGTATGAACGTATGGTATTAAGTCACGAGCACATGTAACACTTGCTAGCTTTGAGTCATTAGCTATTAGCTAGTATCGCTAACATAGACTTCCTAAGTTCCATGTATTGGCTAGTGTACTGTTTAGACAGTGTAATTAGCTGGTAATGAGGTCAAGATCCTTCTTATATTTTTGTTACTGTCCTTACCACAAATTAAAATCATGTTTTTTGGATTTGTAGACATTTTTTATTAGCTCAACTAAAAAGTCTCTAATTTAAGGTTGTCAGCTGCAAATGTACGTGTGAAATAGACAATTTGTTACCCAGTTTAATCATTCTATATTGCTGTGCAGCTATAATAAGCTGGTGGTAAGTTATAACAGCTAAATAGTGGTATAAAGATCAGATTTATGTTTTGTGTAAATGTCTTTGCATTTCCATTTCCACTGTCTAAGACGATACCGACACACAAAACAAAGAATAAAACACACAGAGCCGCAGGGGTTTAGATTAGAGCAGTGAACATTTATATCATAATTTACACTTTTTTGACATTTTTGCACATAAATAACTATGTAAACCAGAATGTAAACAGAGACAGTCCTTTGGGGGGGATTCTCCTCTGGAGTTAAAGCTCTGATCAGAGAAAGAGACGCTTTGGTCGAACATTAGTTTAGAGAGAAACGATGAAACAGAGGACAGAAAGAAAGAGAGAGAGAGATGATGTACAACTGATGCAGAACATCACGGTTGCTGTAGTAACATTAAGTTGGGTCTTAATGCCAGTATGACCAGTTTTAATATATTGTACACAGTGTGAATGGTGCAAGCATCGGCACTGAAGTTATAAAGTGGGAGGAAGGGGGGGCCAGTGCATAAAAAGAAGGCCGAGGTGCTTTGGTGTATGCCAGTTCATTAACAAGATGGCGGACGGGTGGGGGGGTTCGAGAAGGGGGCGTTGCTTCTCAACCGAAATATTAACAAACAACAAGAACAACAACAAAAAATCTACACAAAAAAAAAAAAGACCACAGCTAAAGAGCGAACACTTCATCATATACACACAGTACATCTTCCCTTCTTCAGCATTTTGATTCCTCGAGTCCTTCTTCCCTTGTTTTGATTTTCCTTTCCTCGTTTTCCTTTTTTATTTTTGGTGTGCATTTGGAATTAAAGCCAAGTGAACTTTGGTTGCTAGCGTCAAGTGTGAATCCCTTTTGTTAAAAAAAAAACGGAGGATGTTCACTTCCCTGTTGGGTGCCGACAGTGTTGTAGAAAAATAAAAACATAAAAAGGAGGGACGAGGGAGGCTCGCCAGCCACCGCCGCCGCCATCGCCATCGCCACCGAGTCCGTTATGTGCTACATGTCGAGCGGGCTTTTGCCGCTCCTTTTTTTGGACCACATGAAGAGCTGCACTCCAGTTCAGTTTGGTTTCTTCTTCTTTTTTTTTTCAAGTAGCGAAACGCAAATAAATAGAAAGCTCCCACCTCTAGCTGTCCCTTTGAACACTCACGCATGCACACACATACACTCATATAAGTCACATGCACACTGAGGTAACCGTTGTCAAAAAATATACAAAAAAAATGCCCTTTTTTTTGGTTTCATTTAAATTAAGCAGGCATCAGAAAAAAGGACACAGACATACTTTAGGGAAGCTATCAATCAGGGTTGAAATAAAGCAAATTTATGTGCCGTACTTTGGCAAGTTCTTCAACCCTTTTTAAAAACCTGCTATATTGGTTTTCTAAATTTAAATAGACAAAACCCTGAAGAGGGGAAACCCCCTGGTATTATAGGTCAGAGGCTGCAGGACGGATATAGGCATAGAGAGAGTGACTATCTACAGAGAAATGGCCACAGGGAGAAACAATTATCAAACAGAAAGATCGTCTTTAACATCGATTTCACCGCGTCAGTGTAACCATCCCTTCCACTTATTGCTTTTGAAGACAACAAATAAAAAGTATAATAAATTAAGGAGGTTATATAACAACTAATTGATCAAAAAAAAACAAAGACATTTGAAAATAGAGACCAAATAATACAACAACAATAATGATAATAGCATTATATTAATTACATTAAAGGTAAATCCTGGGTAGATGATTGTCTCTAAGTATAATAAACGCTGCTAAGTAGTCATGGGACAGTGTCTCTTGAGCCCTGAGTACGTGAGTCCCTGATGAACCTGGTGTAATCATGATGTCACTCGTGATCACAACCGGGTAGAGAATTATTTATTTACAGCTGTTGCTCCTGGCAACCCAGTCCGCCTCGAGTCATGCAGTCTTGACTCCATGTCCTTTTGTGTTCGGAGGTCACTTAGGAGTGATCCTCCGACTCCTGCTTGATGGTGACGCTTGCAGGAAGCGGCAGAATGGGGCTGCTGCGCCGCATTTTGATGACCGACGTCTCATTCGGGGACTCGTACGCACCGTAACCCACAGACAGGAGCTCGGTGGCGCCGCTCTTGTGGTGGGGATGGAAGTGAGAGGACTTGAGGTCGCTCTCCCTCCACAGCATCCCCAGGATCTGCTTCTCCAGCATGGCCTCCACTTCCACTCCTCCCTGCAGCTGCTCCAGGCGCTCGGCGTGCTCGCTGACGTCGAAGCGCTCGATCTCCTCGTTGGCGCGCTGCACCTCATCCAGCGCAGCCTGACTGGAAACGGCTGGGCTGCCAGAGCCAGAGCTAGCCGCAATGCAGTAGCCCTTCAGGTGAAGCCGCAGGCTGCACAGGTGGACGTAGTGGCGGTGGCAGTGGAGGCATTTGTGTGGACGCTCGCGGGTGTGAAGGCGCTTGTGCAGCTTGAGGTGGACAAACTGGGTGAACTTGGCTGGGCAGAGTTTGCAGTGGTAGGGCTTCTCCCCCGAGTGGAGGCGCAGGTGAGTTTTCAGGTTGCTGGTGCTGCTGAAGCGCTTGTGACAAACCTGGAAGAGGAGATGATGTCAGTTAACCATCACATCTCGTTACTAAAATCATCCGTCTAGGGAATCAGCCGAAAGGAATAAAGTGCATCATCTTCAGCAGTGTTTTCTCACCTGGCATTCATGCGGCTTCTCCCCAGTGTGGACCAGGAAGTGCTTCTGCAGGTGAGCAAGTTGGGTGAAGCCTTTGTTACAGGTTTGACATTTGAAAGGTCTCTCACCACTGTGGACACGGAGATGAACCTGACGGAGAAGAGGAAGCAGAGTTTGTCAGTTGGTTTTGTTTCTTGCAAAACATTTTGTGACACTCCCCCTATTTTTAAGTGCCATCAACCTGCTCTGCGGTCTAATGATTACAGTGCAAATCCGCAGAGTGCAAAGGAATGGAATGATAATAAGGCAGACAGGATGTAGGATGCCAAACACAAAACAACCCTGCAGCGTATCGAGCCTCACCTTCAGGTTTGACAGCTGTCCGAAGGTCTTGCTGCAAACGTTGCACTCGTACTTGATTTTGCCGTTCTGCTTCTTCAGCGGGTACGGCAGCGCCTTGTAGCCCGCTGAGCCCATGCTCCCACGCTTCGCCTTGGTCAGGTTGATGGCCTCCTCATCAGAGCAATGCTCTTTGGCATTACCAAGGAGGGCTGAGGTAGGCTTGGTGGGCACCTGCTCGTTGGGAGGCGATGTGCCAGCTGTTGGGGAGCCGCTGGAGGGGGCGTGGGAGGGTCCGTGTGGGTGAGGGTGCCCAGAAAAAGGGTGGTGAGGCCCTGCTTTTTCCTTCAGAGCGGTGGCAGCTGAGAAGGCACTGGTGGGCCCGGGAAGGAGGAAGTCTCTGTGGGCAGAGATGGAGGAGGGGTGGACGTGGTCAGGCATCAGTAAGCGCCTCCCTGCCGTGTCGGTAGGCATGAGGGGCACGTGAGGGGGCAGAAGGCTGTTGTAGAGAGGGTACATCCTGGGGAAGATTCCTCCTATGGTGGGGACACCACCGCCAGGGAGAGGGTAGTGATGGGGCAGGAGGTAGCGAGAGTAGGGGGCTCCTGGAGGGTAGAAGGATGATGGGAACGGGGCAGAAGGTGGGGAGTAACCAGGGTAGGAACCCAGTCCAGTGGGGTAGAAAGAACCCGGAGATGGCGCCGGACCCGAGGGGCTCCCGTGAGGGCTGCTGTCTGGGCTACTTCTCGCTGATGGGCTGGGTGTGGCTGAAGATTGGTTCCCAGGGGAATGGGAATAACCAAGCTGGCTGGGTTTGTGACTCAGGAAGTCTTCTGGGATGTGTGGGTGTGGCCTGAGGGCCGGGTACAGGGCGCGAGGGTACAGGGGGCGCTCGGGACTGTCGGCACAGCGCGGGCGGGTGGGAAGCGGCCGGCTGGGCTCCCTCTTCGAGGAGGAGGAGTTGCTGTTGGTGCCTCGCAGAATGGAAAGGACACTGTGTTCCCTCTTGGGTGGGGTGGGGGTGGGGGTGACCGCGACGGGTGACGGGCTGGAGGCTTCGACTGAACGCTCCTCACTGCTCACCTGCTGCTGCTTGACCTCCAGGAGAGACTGCTCTGTAGAGACAGAAATAGAGAGAATAAAGGTCAGTGGGAGTTCATTTTTATCGTGATAAGCTCCTCTTGGTTCCCCCAGGGGCCCGATAATCGTGACTTCTAGTTAATGTCCTAAACACTGCAGAAATGTTTGTATCTCGCAGGGTGAAGGAACACCAGAAGTAACTCAGTAGACCAATTAAGGTGACAGAATTGACAAACGACCATGAAGGGGGCCAGGGCGGGGGCAAGAAGACAGGAAGTGAGGCGTGACAGCTGCCTTTAGGCATTGTGTGTGTTTATATCTGTGTGTGTGTGCCTATAAAATCAAGATAAAATCAAACTGGTGGCAGACACACAGCACTGATGGAAGGTTTCCTGCTAAAGATATCTACCGCAAAAACAGCTCAGCCTCCACCTGCGCACCATGTGACAAGGTTTGCCTGCAGACAAAGAACTCTGTCTGATTTGTTGACTCCTCCTCCACTTTTAGCGAACACACACACACACACATTCACACACTTTTGATCGAGCTCCCACTCTCCTGAGTTCTCCTGGCCCTTTGCTATTGTTTCCGGGTCAAAGGTTAGATTAGAGAGCTTCCTCCTGCAGTCACTCACACCTACTGTCTCGTCCGCATGATGAAAGAGTGGATTAGGGAGGAGAGCTCACACGCACACTCTCTAAAAGCCCGGAGTAGTCAGCTCGCCGCACATCCCGGCTGTTAAATGGCCACAGACGGGCCTTTTAAAGCGCCGCGGCGTATTATCTGTAAGCTCGTTTACTGCCCAGTCAACTTTTTACCGTGAGGTCGCGCAGAGGGGAGTGTGTGTGTGTGCGAGTGTTGAAGAGAGATGGCGCTTGTCAAAGTTAATCCCGAGTGCCAGCACTGATGAAATTTGGTTGACTCCCCCGATCCCCTCCCCTCACACACACACACACACACACACACACACACACAGTCGGTGACCCTTGCATCAGTAGTATAGTGGCAGTGTGTAAACATTGAGGTTATCAGTGAGCCTTCCTCCTCCTCCTCCTCCTCCTTCCCCCCTTTTTTTTTCCAGAAAACAAACAGGGACGCCATCTTGGAGATATCAATCTGTCAACACGGCCCCTCTGCCAGGAAGTTCAAGTAGTCAACAGAGGGGGGTGGGAGGTGCAACTCTACCTCGAGTGCTCCCTCCTCCACCCTCTTTCTGCTCTTTCAAGTGGCAAATATATCAGGGCAAATGGCCAACACACACACACACACACACATGCACACACATGCACACACATGCACACACATGCACAGTACGTGTGTGCTAGCATGTGTCTGAGATGAAAAGAGTGGGTGTGAATGTGTCGGCGTGTCGAGCTTATGACTGTGCATGTGTGTGTGAGGAGAGAGAGTGTTTTTGGGTCGGCAGAGCGTCTTTGAACACACACACACACACACACACACATGGCTAACAGGTGCTTTCGAGTGCTAACACTTAAAGAATGCTAAACGACAGCGACAAAAAAAGAAAAAAAGGGGCCGAGAGGAAGAAGAAGAAGAAGAAGAAGAAGAAGAAGAAGAAGAAGAAGACGACGAGAGGAGAAAGTGAGGGAGTGAGGCCGCGGTGCGAGCTCAACACAGATGTCTGGTTTTGCTATGACTGTGCTGGAAAGAGCCAAAAAACCAGCGAGAACAAAGTACGACATCATCCCAAAATGGATCAGAGACTAATGAGCGGTGTCTGATATCTTTCACTGGTTAATGGACCCGAGTTCAGCTCCTTTTTTTTTGATCCAACAGAACAAAAAAAATAAATACGTCAGCGCCGAAAACAGCCGAATTCAGATCGGATCAGGAAAAACTGAGGGAAAGTCAGGGAAGCATCGTCTTCAGCGCGTTCTGCACGACTGCGAGGAGTCATCAGAGCTTCCTCTTCTTCTACCTTTTGCCCTCGTCGCTGGGTTTCAGTCTAACGTTACTTAGCCGAGAACAGATTGTGGTTTTCTTGGTTTTACTCAGCCGATGAGATTATTTCTGCCGGGCTTCGAGTGCGCCACACCAACAGTCAGAGCTTGTACTCATTTGAGGAACAGTACGCTCATCAGACCGAAAAAAAAAGAAAAGAAAAAAAAAAGTAGGAACTTAAAGCTCTGTAGCGCAAAAAGACAAAAGTGCAGGTGAAGCGTTTTTTTTTTCCTTCCTTCTGCAGGTAAAAACATAATCGTACAAGTCAGCGGAGGGTCAACCGGAGAGCCTGTGGGGGCTAAATGACAGAGGAAGCTAATTAAAAGGCAACAGGTATACTGTATACACACACTCAGGCTTTAGAGAGGTGTGTGTGTGTGTGTGTGTGTGTGTGTGTGTGTGTCCCTCCCCCCTCCAGGTCATGCGCATTTTCTCCCCGGGCAGTGGAGTCGGCCGGGCTGAGTCTGCCGGTTCCTCTGCCACCTTAACGCTGCTATTAGCCTGCAGTCACACCTGGAAGCCCCTGAGCTCCCTCTCTCTCTCTCTCTCTCTGTCTTTGTCTTCCTCTTAGCTTCGCTCTCTCGCTTTGATCAGCTCAGCCAAAGTGGATAAAGGGCAGTTAGCCTGCCGTGTCATCAACGTATGGGAAAGCTCACGACTTTTACTCTCTTAGAATATTACCAGAAGGGAAAAGTGAGAGAAGAATATTTACAGTTTTCTCTGCAGGGGACGGAGAAAATCAGACGCTCACTTCTTCGGCTTGTTTTTCCCTCGTAAAAAGGTCACAAGACAAGCTGCGCACACACACACACACACACACACACACACACTGTCTCTGCTCCTTTTATTGAGGTTGAGCAAGGTTGTGTGTGTGTGTGTGTGTTTCATGTTAAAAGCGGGTCTTTAAGTGTGTAAGACTGTGGCATTAGGGGCCATATCCCCCTGTCTGTGTAATTACACTGTCACTGGCACACACACACACAAACACACACGCAAAAATCCAACGATGGCACTGACAGAGATGAAAGGTTGTTGGTCTTGTAGTCTTGGTGTATGAGTGTGTGTGTGTGTGTGTGTGTGTGAGATAATGACAGGCTAACGTTCAGAGAGGAAGGAGACACGGCTACGCTCAAAAGACACTGTTAGGCTTTAAGAGCGGCGACAGGACGCACTCACGACACACACACACACTCATAACACACACACACACACACACACACAGTAACAACACACACACACACACCGCCTATTGATTTCACAGCAGCTCAGAGCATCAGATGTTTAATAAAATAACCTGCTCTTTCACAATAAAAGCCTGCACACACACACACACACACAATATTAACATCTGATGCCAAATAACTACATTTATTTTTATGATATCATCTTAAAAAAAAACGGATTCTCATCCAATTATTAAAACTTTTGAAACTTATAAAAACTTACTGAGTTTCTGCATCATCAGCTCTCCGGACGGCGGGTAGTGGAGGCGTCGGGCGAAGTCGTGGCAGTACCAGACGAGCAGCTCGGCGCCGGCCGGGATGGGCTTCACCGTGTAGAAGTAAATCTCCATGCCGTTCTGACACGCCGCCAGGTTCTGCTCCGCCGCCGAGTGGGCCGGGTTGACGTACCGCATCCAGTTAGAGCGAGTCTCGTCCAGGCCGTCGACGAAGTGGTGGAACTCACCGTCCGTGTAGATCTGCAGCGAAGAGGAAGATTAGTTAGTAACATCAGGATTTATTTTATTTATCTTGAAATCATTTTGCTTTTGAGAAGAATGGAAAGCATATAATGTTTTAAAAATGAGTAAATTAAATTGGAATAAAAGCAACAAAAGCAAAGTCCTCAATAAGCAACATCTTCTCTTTTCCCCTCTAAATACCTCCTCTAACAATCTAACAGTAACTAATAATTAAATCATAGTGCTTCACTTAACTCAGATAATAAAATCTGAGAAAGTAAATGACACAGAAACTTAGAAAAGAGTTTTTCACACTCAGTAACTTCGGAAAATAACATAAAAACTCGGCAAGTTATTAATGAACTTCAGATAAAAAGTAATAAAGAGCAAAAAAATCCCAGCGCAGATTTAATCCGGCCAGTTTTAATATAAATCAAACTATATCTGAACTATTTCACTTCTCCTCTCATCCCTCTCTCCGTCCTTCTATCATTTCATTCCTCTCACCATGTTCTCTCTCTCTCTCTCTGTCTCTGTTCACCTTCTCCTCCTCCGGACGGACGAACAGACCGACGGAGGAGGAGATCCTCTTTTATATTGAAAAGAGAAAGGACTCATTTTCTCTCTCTCCTCCCCCTCTCTCTCTCTCTCTCTCTCTCTCTCACTCTCTCTCTGTGTGTGTGTGTGAGAAAGTGAGATATGAGCATGAATGGAACACCTTTCTGACTTCGCGCCTGCTTTGTGGTTTTGTAGTGAGTCTCTCTCTTTTTCATGCACACACACACACACACACACACACACACACACGCACACACACTGTGTAGGTGTTGGTCAGGTAGGTGGTTTGTGAGCGTGTGCACTCTCACTGTCAGTTACTGGTAGTGATGTATAGTAATCTGCAGAGCTGTGTGTGTGTGTGTGTGTGTGTGTGTGTGTGGATTTACAGGAACCACAGTGTGACATGTTTTTCAGACGATGACATCACATCCCCCATTTCTCTTTCTCACACACACAGAAAAAAAAAACCAAAAAAAAACAGCCAGCCCAGCTTCCTGTTCCACTGACTCGACTCGAGACGCTCGTGACGTCGCAGGAAGGGGTCCCTCCGGCTTCTGAGGAAGTGTGTGTGTGCGTGTGTGTGTGTGTGTGTGTGTGCGTGCACACTCACCCTCCAGAAGTACTTCCGGTTGGTGTCCTTGGGGACGCTGTCGGCCGTGTAGATCTCGCCCACCAGGGGGCCGAAGCGGGTTCCTTTGGGGATGTACTCCCTGCTGCACACGCCGACCACCTGCAGGAAGACACGCACACAAACACACACACACACACACAGCGGTTAGACAAAAGATTGAAGAGGACTGTGTGTGAAGGTGTGTGTGTGTGACGACGTGTGTGAAGTCGCCTCTGAAACGCTGATCTGAATCATCTAAACGAGTTCATTTCTTTGTTCTTTCGATGATTTTTTTTTGCGGCGATCCACATCCTCGATACGCGATTACACAGTTTTAGCAACTAGCGTGAAAACATCCGTCAACACTGGTGTGATTACACAGCCGAATGTAACTTTAACTCACTTTGATCTTCTTAAAAACGCCAGATTTAAAGTTGAAATGCAAATATTTTGCATGTCGGCATGTGATCACGCATTTAAAGGTGCAACACGTCAGCTAACTGCTGCTAACAGTTGTTTTTATTGGCTAGTTGTCTCAGTAAGACGTCTTTGACTTCGTGTGTCTTCATGCTGTCGTGCACATCCATCAGTGATATGTGCCATTAAGTCTAATTAAGTCTCATTGTATGTATAAATACAGACTCCCAGACACTCGCTATCAACCAGCTGTCAACACGGACGATGATTAATGAGCCGACTTTGCGCCTCGGTTGATCTGGAGGTGTGTTGCGCGTGTTCGTGCGTGTGCGCGTGGCGGCTGGAGGACGACTGTAAATTATCTCCTTTCATATCTCTTCCTCCGTCTCTCGCTCTCGTCACACCTCCACTCATCGCCACATCAAACTAAGACTGCTGCCGCTTCAGACGCTTCAGGGGGAGAAAATCAGAAAGAGAAAAAAAAAGTAATCTGGTTTTTTTTCTCCTCCACAAAGAACAAAAAAAAAACACAAATGGGAGGAGGAGGACGAGGAGGAGGAAGAAGAGAAAAGAGAGGGATTATGTGGCGACTAGTCGTCAGGCTCCGAGCGTGGATGGGAGACACACACACACATTTTGTTCATGCAGAAACCCACACAAACAGACGGCTCTCCCAAACCCCTGGTGACGTGGAAATCCCCCTTTCTCCTTCTCCCTCCTGAGGACCAGACATCAGTGTGTGTGACTGGATTTTTTCTGACTGATTAACAGACTTTTACAATGCTCTCCTCTCTCTCTCCCTCCTTCTTTGAACCAAAACGTCTTTGATCAGAGCGACAAACTCCCTTCCTCAGCCTTTCCCTTCTTCCTCTCTCCAGATAAATATTAGCTGATAGCCTATCAGCTCGTAAACAGAACTACACCTCTTTCTCTCTCTCTCTCTCCCTCCTGCTTCTTTCCTCTGTTTTTTCCTGATGAGAAAATCCATGCAGTCACGCCGTTTTACAGACAAACTCACAAGGTGTCAAAATTGCCAAAGTGGAGACCTGCTGACCAGCTGTCACGCTACTTTTTCCAATCTGAAGTCGAGATATTATTAAGAACTAATCGTCTTCTGTCAGCGCTGTGGGAAGATGCAAATTTGACCTTTTTTTTTTTTTTTGCAAACCTTTCAACTTTCAGAAGCTTTTTCACGACACTGTGTGCAATGCCTTCGCTGTTATCTAACCTCAGATTCAACCTTTGACGCTTTGACATTTTGACTTTTTCCCCTGCGGTCCGATCAATGACCCGTCGACAGGTTTGTCAAGAAGAAAAAAAAAAAGTCACAAGCTCACTATTTGGTTTGTTGAGTAAGATTAACAGAGAAAATGTGTCAAAATGTCAACGGTTTTCTTCCTGCCAGATAAAAAACTGTGAAAATATCTAACTGCAGGGTTGATAGGTTTATTGATTATCAGCACTGAAGCGTCTGAGGGGCTAAAGTTCACTTTATAACCTCATCAAACGTCACCAGGAGCTTAAAGAAATCAGAAATCAGCAGCCGGAGGGCGACTGATGTGTTTTTTTGGGGTGGGACGCTGAACGCTGCCCCCTGTCAGCGCTGACGGCTACTGCAGCCATTTACAATGAAAAGGAAGTCTGTCAGATTTGAGACACACACACACACACATATATACACACACACACACACACACACACACACACTTTTGGGATGAAGCCATCATAATTCTCCCAGACGATGAAAGACTTTTCATGGATGGATACGAGTCGATAAATTGGCAGCGTAAACACACAGCTACAGTTACAGTGTGTGTGTGTAGAATTTGCTTCAGGCGTTTCACACACCCACTCGCACACACACACACACAGATTCCTCTCTGTAATATATGTGTGTGTGTGTGTGTGTGTGTGTTTTACGACGAGACACGACCCCCTCTTCATTACATGACCCGCATCTGACTCACGCGTGTGTGCAGATGGCTTTCTCCGCCTGAGTGTGTGAAAGAACCCGAGAGAAAGTTTGTATGTCTGCCAGTGTGTGTGTGTATGTCTGCCAGTGTGTGTGTGAGTCTGTGTGAGTCTGTGTGTGTGAGTGTGTGTGAGTCTGACCTCCTTGCCGTCAGCCGGGTGTTTGAAGGCCAGGTTTCTGGGCAGCGATGCCTCAGCTCTGGTCGTCGTCGTCGTCGTCATGACGTCACCGTCTGGCCCCGCCTCCCACGCCGTGTCTTTGACGATGTATGTGCACTTCTCCTCGAACTCCGCCTCCTTCCACCGGGTCATGTCCGCCTCCTCCATGTCCAGCTCCATGTCCACGTCCGAGTCTGGCGTCGTCTCGGCCGCGTCCAGGCCGGGGCTGCTGGTGGCTGTGGAAGCCATCTTGGCCTCGTGGTGCGTGTCGTCCTGCTCCATGGTGTGCGCCCCCTCACTGGTCAACATGGCCGAGCTATGAGAGGTCGCCTGTGTCGAGAGAGGAGGAGAGGAAGAGATTTTTTATTATTAATAACCTTTGTTTTAAACATTTCCACCGGCAAAAAGTCAGGAAAGTGAAGGACAACTGGTGGATTCTATAAAAGAAAGACAGAAAGAAAGAAAGATGAAGGAAGAACTGAGGAGACAATGACAGTAAATTCAGAAAGCGAGAAAGGAGGGAGGAAGAAGAACCCTAAAGCAAAATAAAAGATGAGGGAGACAACAACATGGAGAGCAGAGAGGGAGGTCGCGGAAACAGAAGATGTGGGAGGAAAAAGATAGAAGATATAAATAAAAAGAGAAAGAAAAAGGACAAAAGGCGACGGGATGAGAGGAAGAGCTGAGATTATTATGTGGTGTGACTCAATGAGGGGGGGGGTCTGACTAAGACTGCTGTCACACACACACACACACACACACACAGGAAACAGTTTGTCTTGTCAACACACAACATGAACTAATTTGGGAAACGACGGGTGAATAAATAAAAAAAAAAAAGCTCCGTTATTTGACCCAAAACATCCGAACGAGATTCTGTTCTCACCTCTGACGTCTGTTTACGTTTCCAGTCTCCTAAATTAATCTCACTGATTGATTTCTCACTGATCTTTTTTTTTTTGTTTCCTGTTTTCTATCAAAAAAAAAAAAAAAAGAAACCACAAAGTACAATAACGCAGACGGAGATAAGACACTCTGATCACAGGAGGATGAAGAGGAAGTCAACGTGTGTCTCATGTAGAGCGAGAAAATAAACGCGCGCTTCTTTTCCCTAATCACCTCAGTTATTTCAAAAGTTCTGGATTTGATCCTCGAGAGGAGAATCAGACGACACGTTCCTGTTAATGTCAGCGAGTGGAATCCCTTATTTTGCTTTTTGTGAATGAACAATTACCAAACAAAGAGATAACGAGTGATTAATCCAGTAATAAGTCAGATTATCAGCAGGTCTGGACGCGTCTCTCCTCCCTGAACAAAACCAACTTCTCTTTTTTTTTCTGTCCTACGCAGAAAAACAAAGTGTAACTCAGCGGTGTGGTGGATTATAAACCCCAAATCTCCCCTGTGTCCTCCTCCCTTCTCCTCCTCCCTCTCCTCCCTCCTCCCTCCTCCTCCTCCCTCCTCCTCCTCCTCCTCCTCCTCCTCCCCGGCTCTTCCTGGGGTTGAAGACAGAGGAAGGAAACGCTGTCTGTGTCTGAATGAAGCTAAAATTGGAAGCAGAGTGGCACTGCAGCGGAACCGGCAAATCATCCCGACTCCCAGCGTGTGTGTGCATGTGTGTGTGTGTGTGTGTGTGTGTGTTGGTAATGGATGTGGAGAAGGGAGGAGGAGGTGGTGGAGGAGGAGGAGGAGGAGGAGGGGGGTGATGAGGAAGGGAGCGCCAAAACTTTTCCATTTGGGGGGCCACAGCAGCACAAACAAAAAAAAACTTCAAACGCAATCCCACCCAAGACACACACACACACACACACACACACACACACACACACAGAGGCAGCAGATATCCACACAGGGACAAACATGCCGCTCGTCCCACGCAGACGAGCGGAAAAGCTTCCAGATCTTCGCTGACCGCACTCGGCTCTGTGAATTCTTCTGCAGCCGCAAGAAAGAAAATTATTTCACATCCAACTGGCTCCGGTCACAGAGGATGACTTTTTTCCTCCAAACAGCAGCGAGACAAACTCAGATCCTCTCCGAGGAGTCGATTTAAAAAAAAAAAAAAAAAAGTCAATAACAAGTCAAAAGACTCATTATCTCCTCATCTGGATGTTTCTCCAGCTCTTGCAAGTCACACAACTGCTTTTTTTTGCTCTACACCTTCATAAAAGGCTTTAAAAT